>NC_056736.1:66672492-66867492 GCF_019279795.1 Protopterus annectens | reverse complement strand
TATGCAGTGTTTTCTAGGACTTTTTATCACTGGGGTTATTTGGTACCAAACACCTGAACAAGATAACATTTAATTTTATAAACTGGATTATAGTGAGATTTATTAAAAATGAAATTGATCATTGATAATGTGTGTGCACGTGCATACATACTTCCTTACCTGATTGATATTTCATATATTTTTAGCAGTTTACCATTAAAATCTCACTGCTCCAAAGGTCCAGTATAAGTATCACCGCAACCTTTCCTCGAAAGTCGGCATGCCAAATACTGACATGGACAAACATAAGACTGAATGCCAAAACTCCCTACCACCCGGACCTAGGAACAAATTCTAACATGGGTGCAGAAGGGGGCAAATTCAGACAGTCAGTAGTACTAGTATTCGACATTCTGACTGTCAGCATGCAGGATTCACACAGCTAGCAAGTTTTTCATGGGAAATCATTTTTAGAATATGATCATTGTTTTTTTTAAATAAATATAGTTGAGTTATCAGCTTTCAAAAGCAACATACTTTTTTTCTGATAGCTGGACACTGTAATGGCTTATTTTAGCTAACAGTGGAAGCTAAAGGAAAGCAATCCACACAATTTGAAACTCTGTAAGGATGGGGACACACTAGCAAATAAATGTACATATCAGTACTTACAAATGGAGGGAGCACATACACAATACAGTACCAATAGCATGATATGTGCATGCACGCACATAACGTTTGCCAGGTGCACAAGAATGGGTGAGATGTGTACACAGAGGCACACACATGCACACACACATGAGGACACATACACAGAAATGCACATAACACGAAAATATAGGGACTGAGAAATATAAGCATAATACAAGCATGCTTGTCCAGTTAAGAGTATACCTCTAAACTGTCCATGATTTCAGGGACATTTGATTTTGACATAAATTTTAGCTCTGTCCCTCTTAAAACTGGTGACTTGGAAACATGGTGGTTAGTTGCACTTAATAAATAATGACAAAAATTAGAGTTATAGACTTCTTTTACTTCAGAAAATGTGCATTCATTCATATGATCTTATTCTGTTAACATCTCAAGTTAACAGTACTAATGTTTTAAAACGTGTCCCTTTTTATTTCTGGATTTGTTCCTAATTCTGTACAGATTTGTCCCTATCTAGTTGAGAGCTATGAGTTAGAGGAGAAGACCCTCTCCACCTCTCACACTCCTGCATCTCTAAATATACTAACCTAACAGAGGAGGGACAGGGTAAGGAGACATTGCCTTATACCCGCTATTCCATGGTCTCACTCTATTAAAATAGCCATGTTTTAAAGATATGTGCGATTCAGTTACAAGTAGTTCAATGAACCCTTTTTCATTGGCACACTTCTTGAATGCAGGGAACAGACATCATATATATATATATATATATATATATATATATATATATATATATATATATATATATATATGCATACTAATGAGGGAACACCAGCATATACACACACAAGCACACATAAACACACACACACACATACATACACATATAAATGCAGCACCAGTGACTAGGAAAGGGAAAAGGAGACAGACACATGTATATAGGCAGAGTAGTGATTAATAGAAACGTAGCTAATTAAACAATAAGCCATGCACAATTCATCTGCATGTTGTGGCTGGCAAGATGGAAGACAGTTTTGACACAATGTTGAAGTCAGAAAGGTTACAGCAAGGTGTATACATCATGTACACCTTGGGGTAACCTTTCTGCATTCAGAGACAGCCCTACCAGGATGTTTAGCATGAAGATGTGCAGCACCATGGCTGGCTGCCTCCGCAGCCATGCTAGATGCTAACGAGGCATTCCGAGGAAGAGGTATATGCTAATTAACCATATTCTCTCTCCTAGAGCTGCCTGCTATAAGGCATTTATGCAGCTGCATGAATTAGCCCTTCTGCTCCTGGCTGCTTCTGGTAATGAAAGCATCCAAAAGGTAGTGTTTATCTATCATGGTGGAAGTCTGTACTGGGGAGTTTAGTGGTGAGGTGATGTTAGGGACTGTGTGAGTATGTGTATGTGAGGCGCTGCATGTGTGAGTGTGAATCTGCATAGAAGGTCACAGTAGCGGGGTTAGGCAGGGATAGGTTCGTGTGTGTGTGTGTGTGGTAGGGTGTCTTCCTAAGCAAATAAGTAAAGCCTACAATACTGAGTCAGGAGGACCACTAGCCACTTGGGATAAGTCTAAAGACGTGGGCTGGTGGAAACACTAGCCACCAGGAAGAAATCTGAAGAAGTAGGTCAGGGGAACACTAGACACCAGGTATACTTTATACAGCATTCCTTAAAGGTATGAAATAAAAAAAAAAGTGGTGCAGCTAACTACTATACACCCCGTACCCTTCAAATGAGTCTATTAGTCTTCTGTGTCACTACTAGACACCAGAGATATAATGTAAAAAACAAACAAAAAAAAGATTTAAAAATACATAAAGTACAAAGGGGAGGAAAGGCTTTAACCTGCATCCTTGCCATAAGAAACCTTAGCATTAACCCACTGATCTAGTAGGTTTATTTTAAAATATAGCGAGGATCTCAGGAAATATTCAAATTCTGCAAGAGTTCATGAATTACGAAGGAGAGGGACAGGGAACATCAAGCATAACACTCAGCCTCATAGCTCAAGAAATTTTTTTTTTTTTGCCTGAAGGAACTTTTAATGCTTACTGACCAAATATCACTTTTCATAGTACCCATGAATGTGATGACTGTCATTTTCAAATTAGGCACAGATTTTAATTCTTCCTGATATGAAATTACCATGCATTTAGTGAAAGACATAAAGTAAGAAACTCTAATCTCTTGCATTAATGACTGACAATGTTCTGACAATGCAGGTATAGGTATGAGGTATGGGGTATGTGGTGTTTGTGTGTGTGTGTGTGTGTGTGTGTGTGTGTGTGTGTGTGTGTGTGTGTGTGTGTGTGTGTGTGTGTGTGTTTGTGTATTGTGTGTGGGAAAGTGACCACAATGCATTGACCATCACTGTTAACTACCACAGGAAAGTCACTTGAGAAAAAGTCCTCTCGGTGATAAACTGTATGGGACAAACCACAAACATCAGTAAAAATAGAGAAAATGTCCCAAATACAGAAAACACTGCTTTGGGTGGTACACAATAATATTCTTCAAATGAGAGAGTGAAACTCACGTAAAAACATTAACTTTTAATTCACAACAAAAAGACCAGGTAAGCGCTTTTGCAAAACACAGTTTGCTTCATCAGACCAATTTATCATATTAAAGCAATTAACTTTAAATACAATCATCCCCAACCCAATTTTACCTAATACATTTCAAACTAACCAATAAAAATAAAACACTATCTGATGCCTCTCTAATGTAACAAAACATGTTATTTACATAATTATAAAAACATACTCACATACTCCGAGGAGGTGAGACTTCAGCTTTAATAGGTGAATCCTAGGAAGGCTGCTGGACCAGACAAAGGGGTGTGCTGATCAGTTATGTCTGGTACTGACAGACATCTTCAACTCATCACGTGCTATGGAGAAAATTCCCTCATGTTTCAAAGAAACAAGTATTATCCCACTTCCGAAGAAACCCAACCTTACCTGCTTCAATGACTTCAGACTGGTCGCCTTAACCTCAAATGTCATGAAGTGCTTTTAAAGGATTGTGAGGAAACATCTATCTGCGAGCCTGCCTAGGTCCTTTGATCCACTCCAGTTTGCATACCAGGCAAACAGATTGACTGCAGATGCTATATCAGTCACACTACACCTTGCACTAAAACAAGTAGAAGGGAGGAACAACTAAGTAAGGCTGCTGTACATCGACTTCAGTTCAACAATGTGATATCAAAGCAACTGGTGGATAAGCTCGTGAAACTCAGGATAAACAAGCACCTATGCAACTGGACACTCGACTTTCTGATAGGTAGACCCCAGTGGACATGCACTGGAAACAACACCTCTCAGCACATAGTCCTGTATACTGGTGTTCCCCAAGGTTGTGTGCTCAGCCCCTTGCTCTTCACCATCCTCACCCATGACTGTACTGCAAAACATAAGTCAAACCATATTATAAAATTTGCTGACAATACCATAGTCGTGGGTCTCATTAGTGGTGGGAATGAACATAACTACAGGGATGAGGTGAAACTTTGATTGCCTGGTGTGACAGGAACAATCTGGACCTGAATGTTAATAAGGCCAAAGAAATGATTATGGACTTCAGGAGAAAGGCAACATTTCACCAACCACTCACTATCAAAGGGGAGGTAGTAGAGAAAGTCAAAACAACCACATCTCTAATGACCTCTCCTGGACTGCTAATACCGACCATATAGTCAAAAAGGCTTAACAGAGGCTTCACCTCCTGAGAAAGCTCAAAAAGGCCAGGCTCCCACTGTCTGCTGGTACCACTTTTTACATGGAGCTATCGAGAGTATCCTCACTAGCAACTTCATAGCATGGCTCAGCAACTGCACAGTTGCTGAGAAGAAAGAAACTACAGAGGGTGGTGAGGGTGGCTGAGAAAATCGTGGACACAAACCTCCCTTCTATTCAGGAGCTTTTCTTTATAAGAGCAAAAAAGAGAACATATAAAATTCTTACTGATTTGACCCATCTGGCTCACAAATGGTTTTCACAACTTGCATCTGGAAGGAGGTCTTGCAGTTTCTGCTGTAGGACTACCAGATTCAGCAACAGTTTGTATCCTACAGCTGTGAGACTTATTAATACAGACACCGACCATAATACCTGATACACTGAAACCTCTTTTTTCATTTAATCCTGCTGCTCTGAGAAATTACCACCAGCATTGCTATTACGCAATATGATGGCTATACTGAGTCTCGTCTAAGGTTAACAAGTGCAATATGGTAACTAAATAGCTGCTATTCACTAGTCGCTATTCATTCTCTATCTTAACAGTGTAGGGGTTTGGAGGTGGGTATTTATTTATTATGTATCACTGGATAATGGGCATTGAATGCGTTTATGTAATGTGAACTACCTCTTGCATGGCATACGTGTTATTTTCTTTCTTATGTTATTCTTTGATACCGCTGTATCTATGTTATTTGCACCGCATTTTTCTCACAAGCTGACATTTGTAATTTAATTTAGGCTGCACTTGTGTGTTCCTAAATGACAATAAAGTTTCTTTGAAATTCATATGATATGTTGGAAGCAAAGTGTATGCATATATATGACAAAACATATATAACAAACTGTTAAAAACATATAAAAACACATAAAATGTATGTGTTGCGAGCTCAGTGTATATGCACTACCTCCCAGGTTTCCTCGCCTTAAGGGTAGGTTTGATAGGTACATGTTCATTCAATCCCAAATCCCGATGCGCTCTCAGTTTTAAAATCCATTCAAGTTCTTCTTGATCTGTCTTGTTAATAATATCTCCCATCTCTACTGTGCACGTAAGGGTTTTACTTATAGTGCTTTGGCCAAGCATATTATAGATCAAGGTCCAGGCCATGAGTTTAAGTTTATGGTATTGGATGTTCAACATGAAGGAGCAAGGATGGGAGATATCATTAACAGGACAGAACAAGTGGAACTTGAATGGATTTTAAAACTGAGAGCGCATCGGAGCTTGGAATTGAATGAGCATGTACCTATCAAACCCACCCTTAAAGCGATGAAACTTAGGAGGTAGTGCATATACACTGAGCTCGCAACACATGCACTTTATGTGTTTTTATGTTTTTATCATTTTTTTTATATATGTTTTGTCATATATGCATACACTTTGCCTCAAAAATATCATATGAATGTGAGTATGTTTTTATAATTATGGAAATAACATCATGTTTTGTTACGTTAGAGGGGCGTCAGATAGTGTTTTATTTTTATTGGTTAGTTTGAAATGTATTAGGTAAAACTGGGTTGGCGATGATTGTATTTAAAGTTAATTGCTTTTACATGATACATTGGTCTGATGAAGAAACTGTGTTTTGCGAAAGCGTTTACCTGGTCTTTTTGTTGTGAATTAAAAGTTAGTCTTTTTACGTGAGTTTCGCTCTCTCATTTGAAGAATATTATTGTGTACCACCCAAAGCCATGTTTTGTGAATTTGGGACGTTTTCTCTATTTTTACCACAGGAAAGTACTAATCTGCTCTTGGCAGTAGTTAACAGTGATTCAGAACTATGCAGATTAGCTGATAACAAGGTTTTTCTTCACTGCAGATGCATGCCTGAATCGCAAAATATGACTTAGGGGCAACATGGCCTTTTTACCACAACCATTAATGTGAGAGTTTACGTTCTTTCTGAAGCTCTGAGTCTCTCTAGTGTGTTATATACTGTAAGATTCATGTCTGACTGACGCATCTTACCCTCGTTATATATCTCAGAAGGGGACAGGTATTATGAGAAATACTTAATATTCCAAGAAAGAGGAGTTTGACATGTATGTTTTTTTCTAATTTGATAAAATAGTTCCTTTTATATATTGTAGTAATATACTGGTATTTCAATGATTACACCATTTCTTTAAGTATAATGAAAGATGAAAGTATATATTTTATTTTTAAACAAAAATAATAACAATAAAAAGTACCTTAAATTGCTACATGCATACAACGTTCTAACACTTTTATTGATCTGGAACTACTACTTTGTATTTGTTAACTGAGGAAGAGCAGAGATCCACATAAACTCATCTTGGGAGTACTGTCTGTTTAAGTGACTTGTTAAGAATCACACAGTAGGCAAACAGAGACTTATAGACTCAAACCTTGGATTACAGAAAACAAATCATTAACACCTCACAGCCTTACTTTTCTGTCACTTTTATCACTGGGTCTGTCTTTCTTCTCTTTCTGATTATAGGTTCATAGGTTCATACTAGGCTATCTGCCCTAGGGCATTTATAAGCCTAGCCAGAGTGTGTTTGGCTTTCGCCACCCATTTTAAATTAATTTTGATATGCCCTTTTTCGAGGTTAGTATACTGTGCCTCTGTCTAACAGTGACACAGAAGTGATACCCGGGGTAAACCTACTATCTCCCATCCACTCATCAAGATTCCTCTTGAAGAGAGTCAATGAGGGACTCTGCCTAACCTGGACTGGGATTTTATTCCAGAGTGAAGGGAGCCTCTGGGTTATGAATCTGTCCCTCCAGCATGTCCTATTTATTTCAGTGCTGAGGTTCAAGTCTCTCGAGCGCGTAACTCGATGGGATTTGGATTTTCTGAGGTGTAGCATGTCCATTAATTCCAGGTTGGACATGGCTTTATACGTCAGGCACAGATCGCCTCTGAGCAGGCGGTATGCCACTGAGTAGAGCTGGAGTTTCTTTAACCGGGCAGCATATGGCATCTGTTTGAGCCCTTTGATCCTCTTGGTGAGGTACTTTTGGGGTCTTTCCAGTTGCTGCAGGTGTCTGGTAAGGTACATCCCAAAAGGGGCATTGTACTCAATTATGGGCCTGATGAGGGATGAGTAAAGAGGCACGATGACCTCCCCTGATCCTAGATGTGAATCTCTTCATGATTAGGTGGGCTATATAAAATGTTTTTCTAACCACTTTGGCCACATGGTTGTCAAATGAGAGATTGCTATCAACTTGGGTCCCCAGGTCCCTAATTACTTCTTCCATACTTAATGGATTACCACCTATGTGGTAATTTGTGGGCACTTTGTTTTTGCCAAATGGGATGACTATACACTTTTTGGCGTTTAGCTTGAGGCCATGGCTCTGGCACCAGTTGTCTGTTTCTATGAGGCCCTTTTGTAGGATGCTTGTGTCGGCTAGAGAGTCGATTATGGTGCCCAGTTTGCAGTCATCTGCAAACTTGGTCAGCCACAGTCCTTCCGTGTTAGCCTGTACCTCCGAGAAATATATACCGAACAAGAGAGGTCCCAGGACTGAGCCTTGTGGGATGCCACTTGTAACTGGTTTGGAGTCTGACATGGCGCCAGCAATTCTAACCATGTGGGTTCTGTCCTTGAGCCAGTTTGCAACCCATCTAGTGACATAGGGGTTTATATTTAAGCTGGTGAGCTTATCTATAATGCCGGAGTGGAATATTGTATCGAAGGCTTTTGCAAGGTCCAGGTAGGCTGTGTGGACCACCTTCCCCTCGTCAATGGCCTTGGTGACTGTTTCAAAGAAATCAATATATGGAAAATATAAAGAAAGATTACTTTTAAATTACTTTTGTCTTGTCTTTCGGCTTTTCCCGGTTAGGGGTCGCCACAGCGGAACTCCGGTCTGCTCATGATTGGCAGTGGATTTTTACAATGCCGAGTTGACAGCACGGTGCCCAACCTTCAACGAAGGCACACCCATTCACGCTCGCACCTACCTGCATGTCTTTAGCATCACTTGACCACGGGGAGGACATGCAGACTCCACACAGAAGGAGCTCCAACCGAGAATCAAACGGGAGAACCTCTTGCTGTGAGGTGACAATGCTTTTGTAATAGGATTATTTATTTATGTGTTTGTTTGTATAATTCGATCTTGTTATGCATGGTTTTCTTCTTGTTTTAAACATGAGAAAATGATTTATAGTCAACCAGCATGGCAAAAAGCTGTTTTAATTGACATAGGATTCGCAGGAATCATAGAAAATGCAAGCAACCACACCTTGTGATCATTTATGACTTGCCAATACCCACCCAAACACTGTACCTCCTTTTTCAAGGGGGGCTAGGCCAGTCAAACCCAGAGGTGAATTTGTGAATACCCATCCAATCACCCAGGTTCCATTTGAAGGAAGATAATGTATCAAGCTGCTTGATTAGCAATGGGAGTCCACCCCCAAGTTGAGGAAGGTGCTGCCCAATGAACCTGTCTCTTAACAGTGCTTTATTTATTTATATATTTGTTGTTGAAAATTTAGATCCATGGCTCTGGTATTTGTGAGGCTACTGAATGTGTGAAGATCTCCCCTCAAAAGTATATAAGATACTGAATAAATGGATAGTGTTTGCAGTATTTTCTTTTAGGGTTTTTAAGCAGTGATCTTCTTAGTTAGGAACCTCTGAGGTCTTTCTAGTTGTCTGATATGTCTAGTGAGGTACAGCCCAAAGGGGGTGTTGTATTCAGTAACTGGCCTAACCAATGGTGAATATAAGGAAATAATGGCCATTTTAGATCTAGATGGTGCTGCACTAAGTAGATGGACTTTCTGACTACTGTTGTTACATGATGATCAAAGGAGAGGATATTATCAACCTAAGTTTGAAGGTCTAAAATAATATTCTCATTTTGGAGTAGAGTGTTGTCTGTGTTGTACACTGGTGGAGTGGTTGTTTACCAAATGTGACAATATTGCAATTTTTAGAATTTAATTTGAGCCCATTTTTAGCATTTGCAAATGTAAGTTCTTGCTGAAGGGCTTTGATGTCAAAGGGGGACTGGGCTATCACTCTTTTTTACAGTCATCTGTAAACTTGGTTAGCCAGAGGTTTTGGTTCATTGTCTGTTGGTCAGAAAAGTAAGTGTCAGAAAAATAGAGGTTCCAGTACTGAACCATGTGGGATACTACTGGTCACCTCCTTACTCTCTGATGAGGCATCTGTTACCCATATCATGTGGGTTCTGTCTTTTAGTCAATTTGCTAGCCATCTTACTACATAAAGATCTATTTGTAATGCATTACACCTAACTATGTCTTGGCCAGGTCAAGGTACATGTTGTGGGCAGTATGATCACTGTCAATAGCCTATGTTACCCTTTCAAAGAAGTTAATCAGAGTCATTAGACTGGATCTCCCACTGACAACACAAAACTGCTGTAGGTCAAGCCTGATGAGTTTTAATATCAGTTTTTTGGGTCAGTCATAATATGTTCCATGGCTTTGCAAATAAGACTTGTCAGGCTGATGGGCCTACAGCAATATAATTAGAGGGGGGCAATGGGGGTTAGCCACCAGAGACACAAATTGTTAGGAGGGCCAATGAGTTAATCCCAATCACTCTTCTGTGCATACCGTCATTTAGATATAAATGTCCTTGTTGCATTTGCATTCAAAATAGAGTCTTTTAACTATAGCTCTGTTTGTGGTATAAATTTTAGTAACTGCTTCCCAGGATCAGTGGTAGAGCCAGACGTGTTTGCTATCTTTTCGATAGGTGCCATGCGATCTTTTACATCTGTCTGAGCTACCACCAACTCAAGCAGATGGGGCCTCGCTTTTACATCTCATCTGAAAGATGACACTCTCAGGAGTGCAGCACCCCCTCTTATGCTGCACTGCAGTGTCAGCAATCAATCGACCCAGTGTGGGAATAGAACCCACAGCCTTCTATAGCAAAGGTGAGTGTGCTACCTGTTGTGCAGCTGACACAGTAGTGTTTTTGGTTTCTAATCCCATGACAGCAATGGTCATTACTGCAGTGCACAAAAACTTCAGGGACAAAGCTAGTGGCTAAACTTAAAAGATTTTTTCCTGACTTTTATATTTACTGTGACTCAGAGCTATGGGCAATTGTTGTCTGGTATGGCAGAATCAGGAAACTGATGAGTACAACTGAGTGAAGAAGCAGCAGCTTGAATATCACTAGCACAGTGTTTTATAAACATGTATATAGTTATCAGGTATCACAACCTTTAAAAAAGGACTCATAGGTGGCATCTTCAAGAACTAAAAAATACATGTTTAAGCAGTAATACATCCTCAATGATTTTTCATAAGCTGACTTACTTGATGGTATATTTGTTGCTTTTAATTTTATGTATGTTTTATTGTCATTTGATTTGCATTTTAATTTATGTATCATTTTAGTTTTGTGTCATATATCTGTAAAGGTACATCTTATTAGTCTGACTGGCTAAGAATTTTCTATTGCTATAGGGACTGATGTTTTTTCTGCATATTGTGTAAGTGTGAGTGTGTACGGATGTATAAATGTGTCCACACATATATATATATATATATATATATATATATATATATATATATATATATATATATATGTATATATATATATATATATATATATATATATATATATATATATATATATATATATACGTATGTATATATATACATATACATACATACACATATGGGTCCTGTACACTTTATACAATATGGATATGTTTGAAAAGTGTAAAGAGGGATGTTTTGTTGATTGTTTATGTGACGACCTACCAATGCCAACCAATATGTGACATGGATATCCCACCTCTGGGCCAGTAATCAAGGAGCCTCAATCCTCACCACTGCCACATGTGGGGGGACTTTCACTGGCAGGATAACAGGTACACACACAGTATTTCTAGATGCAGCTGTCTGCATCAAGTGCAATTTCCCTTAAGAGCACACATAGACCACAGTCAGTCCAGGGCTGGTTCCTCTCTCTCTTTCTCCAGATCCCCAATAAGACTCTTTACTGGCACAGCTATAGAGTTGAGTCCTTAGCCAGGGTTCCAAGCCAAGTCCTCCAACAGTCTCTCTGTCCAGCCAGTGCTTCGAGTCCCTGCCCAAGTAGCTGACACACACACTCTTTGAGATTTAATTTGCATACATGTACACACACACACACACACACACACACACACACACACACACACACACACACACACACACACACACACACACACCTGGGAAAGACTGCCTCAGATTTATTACATATGCCCCCTTTTCCCAGATTATAAGGTAGTTAACACTACCACCAGAACTCTTAGCCAGCTACCTTAAGGCTCTTCCAAGGGTAGCCAATATACTGAGTGAAATTAATATTAATGCACATGGTAGTTTGACCAAGAGCAAGGCTATTAGGAGAGGCCCACAGAATTTCACCAAATAAATATGCAAGTACTCTCAAAACTTAAATATCTCTACAAAGATCAGCCACAATAAAAGGTTTAAATAGATTTAATAATAAATAATAAAAGAACAAGAAAATACTAAGTATATATTCACAGTGAGATCAGAGTTCAAAACCACAGGAAATATTTAAAACAACATTGCAGGACAGGCTCAGACAAATAAAGAAAAATAATATCTAAACTAAGTTTCACTGTATTCCTGACTTTATCTAAGACATTTACTATACCCTAATAACTTGCTTAATAGAACAAGGCAGATGATGTAGTGAGTGGTTCTTCTTCTTGTTGTCAGGCCCAAGACAGAACACAGAAGGCTCTGTCTCTCACTAACAGACTTCTCAAAATAATATCTAAAATATCACTGCTGGGATATCTTACAAAATGACATAATTTCTGGTCATCTAACTTCTAGTCCCCATGCAAACCCCCCATTGCTGGAAGCTGGCAGGACCTAGCACCTACCTGTAAAAATGTACACACAAGGGCTTTTGCTTAGATCTTTGGCAGGTGCTGGAAGTCATAAAACAATTACATTCCTCCACACATCAACAGTAGTAATTAGTTAACCCCAAAGACAATACAGAAAGCTTCCTAGTATAGACACTTTATGCCTCTGGCTGCCTTGAAAACTGTGGGATAGCAGCTTTATGGCCTAGTGTATAAAGTGATTTAATTTCAGATATTTTTCTAAAGTTTGCTGGACTGAGGTTAACTGTCCAGTTTCCTCTGTTAAAACATATACATTTAAACAGTTACAATAATGCATGTACATTTCTGTTCTCTCCAGTAAGGCACACTGTGCACATATTTCAAACACAAGCAATTTGCAAATATGTTTTCAATACAAGCATCTATACAATCAGTTTGATATGCACATGACATACAGTTCTAATACATTTGTAACACCAGCATCTTGTATAAATCAATTTGATATTCACAAATGATATATAATTATTTACAAAATTCCAATTAGCTGTGCTGGCGGTACCTCCTTTTGTCACAGTTCATATTATTGAACTTCTGTGTTTTCAAATGCCCTTTTTTGTCAAAACAGGTAAGTGTAGCTATATTAGGGATTGGGCTGTGTGTGCATGTGTTTGCACATTAGTGTTAAAGTTAGGATTAGGGAAGGGGATTGATTTAGACTGTGTGTGTGTGTGTGTGTGTGTGTGTGTGTGTGTGTGTGTGTGTGTGTGTGTGTGTGTGTAAAATAAGCTGAAATGTTGTACATTTTGAGAGATTTTTTCCCCTTGATTACTATGAAACAGTGGAGGCCTTCCCTATCAGAAAGTGTTTTTTTTCTGGGTACAGAAGAAATTCATTTGTGAAAGTTGGCATACTTCATAACAAAGACTGGACTTCTTTGTTCAAAGGTAAAAACTAGGCTATCAGTCTGGAGACTATTATAAGCATAGCCAATAACCAGAGGTCAGATTCAAACCCTGCACATTGTAGCTGCAAGGTTAAGATCTTGACCATTATTCAACCCTGTTGACAATTTCTGTGACTTGGTAGACATTAAAGGAGGTGTACCAGTCATACAAGGGCTCTTTTAGGGGGGTGCTCATTGTGTGAAAGGACTAAACTATGTCCAAGAACATTATCATTATTTTTCATTCATATAACATTTTTTGTTGCTTGGTCATAAGCAGATGAGGTGTATCCTGTCAGAAAGATTTATTTAGGGGAAGTATTTAAAACACCCACCCCCAAAAAATATTACATCTTTTATCTATAGATAATTTCTATCACTTAGCTGCAGTCATATAAAGTGTACTTTGTCAGAAATGACTTATTCAGGAGGCAAACTATGTGGGAAAATGTTAAACACACCCATTTTTATCAAAGTGCTAAGATCATACGTATACTCTGTCAGACATGGCTTATTGGGGAATAGCTCATGTGTAGAAATGAGTTGAAACTATTCCTTTGTAGTATTTTATTACAGAAATGAGGACATTAACATTTTAGTTATCATGACTAGTTACATCCTCCCTGTGCCTGCATGTTTTTTTGCTGGTTGCCCTGTTTTCCTGTAGTATCCCAATGATGTGCTTTAAGTGAACTGGTATTCCTCTAAATAACTCATAGTGTGCTTGTCATATACAAGTAACTGTGTGGGTCCTATGATGGGCTACTGCCTCGTACAAAATTAGTTCCTTTGCCTTCCTTCAGTTAGCTCCATCTCCTTCATGACCCACTACTAGATTAACAGGATACTGAGAGAATACATAAATTATTTTATCTTTATACTTTCATAGAATCTGTATTGCAGTTTTTCTTTATTAGGATCAGACAGCTTTCACATTTGTATCATATCTGAATAATAAAAAATTGTATAAATATGTATATATATATATATATATATATATATATATATATATAATTTTTCATATGGGACAAATAAAAGTATACATCAACATCATAAACATAACTTCAATGTTATAAAAACAGAAGTAAAAACATATACATTTTCCCTAAAGTAATGCTTCTAAGAATTTGTGATGTTTGGACAAAAATATATGCTGAAAATTATAAAATAACAGAAAATTTCCAGATACTGCTGTTTTCTTGCATTTGTAACCAAATGAACACAATTAGCACAAGTCTGCATGTGCTTAGCTGAAATATCTTGCACAGAATGTTTCACTAGGAAATGACCAGCTGTTTCCGAAACATAGTATTGTGTAAGTAGGAACCCAAAACAGGCCAAGAAGTACCTGAAAATCAGACAGCTTGTACCATTCCATTAGATTTGATTCACAACAAATGTAAACTTACCACATTTTTTCAATGATATAGATGCAGTACATATCACAGTCATAATATCAGTATAACAATCAGAGAAAGTCCTAACAATTAGAACAAACAAAATCATTCATCCTTTAAACTTATAGTAAAAGAATATCTATCAAAAGCTCGGATCTGACGTTGCTGTAACCCTAGCTAAATATATACCACTTTACAATGCTACACATTGTTTAACTCTGCTTCCGTTCTTTGATGCTTCATACCTTTGAAGTTTCATATATAAATAATAGGGCAATAAGCCTGTACCTCAAATGATTTCCTCTCCCTTTGTCTTTCAGTTACTACGTGTAATAGTTGACATAGTGCTCCTTTTATACTTTCATTTCATTTTAGTTTTATTCAGTGTTTCCTCCCCTGAAAATGAGCATAACTCTTTTTTTGGCCCACCAAGGACTTTCATTTATACTATAGATTCTTACAGTAATATCTAAATGTACTCTTTACATGTTTTGATATTTTAATTTATGTTTATTTGTAATGAATATCTGAGTAAGTCTTCAGTGTATGTTTTGTCTAAGTTTTGGAGCTTTTCTCCCAGCCTCTACTGAAAGTGGGTTCATTTTGTCCCAGCTGGACTTACCTGTTAAACAAATGTCAAATTAATAAATTAATATGCACTGTTTCTAACATCAGAGCTAAAACTAGCATTTATTTTTTCTAAACTTGATTCTTTCAAGCTTTTTAAATATTTGAATATACAAATGTCACTGCAGAAAATTGTGTTGCCACACAGCAATTCATAATAATTATATTATATAACATTTACTCTAAAATTTGTGACCTAAGTTTACTTTATACATAACTCTTAAAATATATTACATAGAAAATGTTAGAGAAAAATGTCAGTTTTAGAGCTATAACTCTGTATTAACAAGGAACATCACAATGTTGTCATGGGCATTTGAATGTGACAGGTTCAAAAATTTCATGAGATGTAGTTTACAAAAAAACAATGTATTTTGTGTGGCTTTTGTTTAGACTTTTGACATATATTACACTAAAAGCAATGATGAGTTTGGCAGTTTTTTCAACTGAATGACAGGAGGACAGAGCTTGCATGTAGTTAATCATAACCAGAGCAATATAATAGAACTGCTTCTTCTCAGAAGAACCATACTTCACTTTTCAATACAAACGTTAACAAAAAGGATCAAAAATGGCAAAACAATAACACTGCACATCCTGTCATGAGTTATCGCTGCAAATGATGCATTTGAAGATAAAGAAGCTTGCTTTCAAAATGTTCTGTCCTAAGTTGTGTACTGAGCCAATCAATGGTAGTTTCAAGAGGGCAATTGCCATAGTCATGAAACCAATATGTTAATTTTAGTACAAGAGTAATGATCCCCCGCTGACTTGTATCCTCATCTTGTTCCCTATCTGGTAATGTGTCTTTGTGTCCAGTTATACATAAGCTCTTGAAAGAGCTGTATCAGGTCTGTTTGCTTTTTATCCCATCGTTCATGCAGTGGAGATTTATTTATTACTTATTTTATTTTACATTTGTTGACCTGGAAAGTCCGACTGGACACAGGCCCATTTTCAGCGGAGGCCCAGGGAGAAAAGCTCCACTTAAAAAACAATCTAACAAATAACAATTTTATGAATTACAACACTTTCTCCTAAATGCATACAATATTATACAAGAACATATTTTACATTTCTTCACAGATATATGTATAGATACAATTATTGTATTCCAGAAGCATACCACTTGTATGTAGATAAAATGCTTAACTGTCTTCAAAGATGAATAAGTAGATACGAACAGAATAGAACATTGTTAGTTAAGAATTAATATACAGAGGATAGGCAGTATTAGATGATCCTTGGTAGGATCATTGTATCACTGCAAATGTAGTGGATTAGCCTGGGGAGTCACATGGGCATAGCCAGTTGGTAAGTAATGGGTTTTGAGTAGTTTTTTAAATTGTGGAGCAGAACCTGTAGAAGTTATGTGTTTTGGAAGTGAGTTCCAGACTTTTGCTATAGAGCAGGCAAAAAGAGATTTGCCAGCCTCATTCCTATGTTTGATGACATTTATGTGATTTTGGTCTGTTGACCTTAAGGCTCGGGTGGTGGTGTAAGGTTGTATTAGGTCTTGTAAAATGGGGATTTTATTTGGGAGGTAATATTCTTCTTATGGCCACCGTGTTTTGCTTTAAGTTTGGTATTATGATCTGGTAAAATGCCACATCAGTTATCATAGTATTGTGCTGTGAACCTTGTTTTTTTTTTTGCCAACATGATTCATAAGCGAGCAATTTCAAGAAAGTGCATGCCTTTCATTAACAAAGGTAACCATGGGATCTTATATTTCAATTAAGTTATAAGTGTCTGGACTATACATAAAAAAGGTTTTCCTTAAGCATGCAACCTGATGAATACATTTGGGCCGACATTAAGATCATGGATTATAGCCTTTGTCTTCCTTCTTGATTTTGGTCTTCTGTAGGTAATACAATTCTCAGTTAAATTCATCACGTATGCATTCTATTTGCACTACAAAACAAATTCTAGTGTATACATGCAAACAGACTTCAGACTTGTAGGTAATATGGCTGTGGTCAAATGTATGTTGAATGTTGTCCTGCAGCATTACAAAAAAAATGGGAATTTCCTACGCCTTGTTTAATGGATATGGATCACAACTTTACTTGAGTTAAACATGAACCTCCCCAGCATTCTGTCTGCAGCAACATAGATGCTATACTTCTGTAATGTATCCCTCAAGCTTCTTAAAACTGGTCAAATATGAAATAACTAAATGAAAAGCCGTTGCTACTTTTATCCTTTTGTGGGATTCATACCAACTGTCCAGATTTTTGTAGTGTTCAGGTTTTGCATCATATTTTGGTCTGATCCTCATTAAATTTGTAGTATTCTGGCAACTCATTGCAGACTGAGGTCACTAATACACATTCACATATACACACACACACACACACACACACACACACACACACACACACACACACACACACACACACAGACAGTCATACACACACACACACATGCACACATCTATACAGCTGCAATCATGACCCTACATACAAACAAACATACACTCACACACAGACAGTCATACATAGACACACACACACACACACACACACACACACACACACACACACACACACGCACGCACATGCACACACATCTGTATAACTGCAATCATGACCTTACACACACACACACACACACACACACACACACACACACACACACACACACACACACACACACACACACACACACACACACACACACACACGTGGTGTCCTCAGAATACTAACCTCTGTGGCACTTACCGCCCCTCTTCTGCCAGATTAAATAATGAATGTACACCATTAACATACTTTGTCCGCTTTATCTACTGAGCCCTCAACACAGTGTGGTAGAGCTATTCTTTGAACCACTCTTCCTCACTACTCTGATGCTGGTGAAAAGTTCTGGAGTAGAGCACATGGATAATTTGCGTTGTAAGTGTCCACAGACTGCTACAATTGTATGTAGCCTTTGAAAGCAAGACTGCAGTCACACTACAGTGCAGTGACTTCTTACCACTGTAGCAGTACCACAGGATCAAAATTGTTCAAGCATACCATACTGTGCAGTCCTACTGAGGACAGGTTTGTGCAGTGCATTATGTATGTGTAAATCAGACTGTGATGTGCTCTCGTGTGCGTGCGCACACACACACACACATACAAAATAAAAATAATAAAAAGTGCACTTTATGTTCACTATAACACCAATAAAATGGATCAGGAAAAGCATGAGAATTATATTGTATATCTAGTCTTTTTAGACTTCAACATAACTAGTGCTTTTTGAGTTAAAAAAAATTAACTTTCAAATACCATTCTTCATTTTGACCTCTTACTAGGCACTGAATCACTCACATATAATGCCAAGAAGGAGAATTATCATATTCATGAAGTTATTTATACAATGACCATACTACTGTGGAAATGACCTGGCACTACATTGCACTCTCAGCTGGCAAACTGTCTGGTCATTTGTTTCTGTTTTCAGTTATAACACAAGTTCTTCCATAAGTTGCGAAAGTGAGCTTGCTTATTATCCCACCTCAGTGTGTTTATGGTCTGTAAACAACCAAATGATGGATCAGAAAGAACTAGGCAAACAGATCTCCAGTTACTTGATGTTCTCGACCCTGGATGTACCTTACCTTATTAAATCAGAATGAAGGTTAATTTGTAAGAGACACATTTTCATATATTCTTCAGTGTTCCAGAAGTGGCAAATACTATATATATATATATATATATATATATATATATATATATATATATATATATATATATAAACATGTTTGTACTTAGGATATCATCAGAACTAAATTAATATGTATCTCTCCATAAAAGTTTTATTTGCTACTACTTTAAGTTCTGAAGCACAAATGGCATACATTTTGCCCAGTGAGTCATTCTTCTTAGAAACGCAGTCTGATGAGCCTATTTCAGTGTACAGGCATACTGCCAATGTTTGTAACCACAGATTTAGCTTTGTAAGTTTAAGTAGTGGGTGGGCAAGGCCTCCCCTACATTGGAGTGTAGCAGATTTGCACCACTGAATGTCTGTTTACTAAAACAGGTTAATTTGATTTTTGTTTGAAGAAATCATACTTGAGATAATCTATAATTAACAAAAACACTGTACTGAAAGATATAGCTGTCACAATATTTTTAAAATGAAAATGCAATATAAGTTAATTTTGAAGCTGCATTTCCAAACATTATCACACTAAAATGTCACTAGAAAATGTCTATAACACATTCAGAGATATAAGCCTGTATGTTCAGGGACCAAAATATGAATGTATCAGAAGATGACTAATTTTCTATAATGTGCTTTGCAACAACTATGTGCCTATCACTTAGCTCAGGATAATAAATATAAATGTTACCCAGAATATAAATAAATGTTGATGTTGTAGTATCATACTCAAAAACATGTTTATTGATCTCTGAAAAAATACACAAGTAATCAAGATCCTCAAAAGAAAGTATAAGCACATTTTATAATTAGTTATCCCAGAATCTCTCCATGAAAATGACTGTGGAAACAGACAAACTGTTTTGGAAAAGTAGCTGTTTATATGGCAGAAGTGAAATATATATAAAATAGTCAGCAGTTAAGAGGTTAATGTAAAGCACTGGAACTGATCTCCCATCTCTTTCTCACACACAAACGCGCACGCACACACACACACACACACACACACACACACACACACACACACACACACACACACACACACACACAAACATCTTTACTGTGTAACCAAAGTTTTTAGCTTAGCTCTGAAAAATCCTTTGGTTTAGCTATGAAACATTCTTAACTGAAACAAAGCAAGTGAATTTAATGGCGTGTTCCTCATAATCTCATGCTCTATTTAAATGAATATAAAATTTAATTAGAAGTATTATGTATAATTTGCAGTTTGTATAATAACTATTTTGCATGATTATTGTTAGTTAATGTCTTCAGTTTATCCTAATTCCTAGATAATAAAACACTAGTGTGGAATTACTTTTTCACAGTGTTTGCATATTACATTGCTAGAAAAGTATTTTGATGATGGAGCTGAGTAAACTGTTTGGTTCATGCATTGCATCATAGCTTTACATGATAAGTATTCCATATGAAAACTTAGACAGATAAAGACAATGCAGCAGCTAAAAAAGCAAAAAGGAAACACACACACACACACACACACACACACACACACACACACACACACACACTCACTCACTCACTCACTCACTCACTCACTGATAATGGCAGTAGCGTGTTGCAAACTGGGTTCCCTCCATTTGATCGATGATCCCAACTGACGGCACTCATAATGGTGTATTCTCAGTCAAGAAGTGATAAATGAATAAGTACATTCTAAGTACAACTATGTAACTAAAAGACTTGCTACAGTGAATGTATTGAAAGGTGTCAGTAAGTTATCAGCTGTATCAACTACTAACTATACCTTGGTGAATATTTATTTATTTATTTTTTGCAGGTAGAATCCCACCTTTTCTGCAGTTCTGCAAAGATGGTCAGTTAGCTTTCGAAATACTGATGGAAGATGAACAGATGCCCCCCAGAAAGACACACACATACACACCACTCATTCATGCAAAGCATGTACACCTATTAACAATTTGGAGGCCTGTCAGTTGACCTGCATACAATGTTGTGGATGTGAATAAAGAACAGAACATGAAAAAAATGTATGGCATGCAGACGCTGCACAGAAGGTACCCCAGATGAGAACTGAAATGAAGAGGTACATTTTTGTGTACTCTTAAGAAAATAATGTGCTATATACAGATTTCAAATATAGATATGTTTCCTATGTCAGAAAATTACTTTTAATCCTGTTTTTTTATGGTTATTGATCCCAACCTCCATAATCCCACCTAATCCAGTTAATGTTAGACATTGTAAATAATGAATATATGTATATTTTATACAAAAGTAATTGTGTGAAACATTAATTATGATATTCATCATTATACAAAATATTTATTGAGTTACTATTATTTATCTGTATTTAAACACAAAAGCCAGAAGAAGTAGCTGGATTGAACCAACTCAAAGTAATGCAGGCTGCAAATCACCACACAGTAGTAGAATGCAGATTCCACTTTATTAACTTCAGAACATAAAAATCCAAGGATGTGCGCTTTTCTCCAGAAAGATCTAGACTTCATCAGACAATTTACCCCACATAGTTACTTCCTTTTTATACAGTTCAAACAGGAAGTTCCACCCAGTTATGAACTAATCAATTATGTCATTAAAAGCACAATATTTACAGTCACTGAATTTAAAAAGCAGACAAAATATACAAACTGAGAAAGTTCATGGAACACACCACCCTAAAAAAACACTATATATAAGCACTGCTTCATAAAATGACAATGTACAATAAATATTTAAATATGTTGAATATGTTAAAACAATATGTGTAATTAAATACTAAAAATTAGATATAGTAGAAAATGTTAAGAGAAATAAATACACATTAACATAATAAATACTGAACATGTGAATTGTTTAAAATGTTAAAATACATAATGGAGAAATATGTTTTTTTTTTTTTTTTTGTTTCTCTTTTATCTTTCCAATGCCTTCAGTTTTAAAATTGGGCTAATAGAAACATGCTCTTTCAGGCCTGGCCAGTTCCCAGCATTCAAACGTAATTGCCAGTATAATTCTCTTTTGTCAAGTAATAGTGACCATGCACCACCCCTCATGTTGGTACTGATATTATCTATAATAAAAAATTCGAACTTACGGTCATTGTACTCCAAAACATGTTTGCTAAGAGAATTAGTTTCTTTTTTATTCCTTATGTCATAAAAGTGTTCGTATATGCGATTTTTTAACTTTCTGTTGGTCTTGCCTATGTAAAACAAGAACAGGTGGTACACATGGCACAGTAAATAACTTTCTCTGAGTTACAATTGTATTTCTGATTTTGATATTATTGATGTCAAAAACATTGCCTTCTTTTATGCAACTGCAATAATTACATCTGCCACATTTGTTCATAGAACCTGACCTGTGGTTTGAGTAAGAGTTGCTGCTCTCAAATATGTTTTTCATATTCTTGCCTTTCCTATATACCATAATAGGTTGCGATCCTACTAGTGGTCTGATGTTCTTACCATGTCTCAAAATAGACCAGTTTTTTGTTGAGATGTTTCTTAGTATACAACTATCTTGAGTGAATACAGTGATGGAAGAAATCTTATAATCATTCTTACTTGCAACAATGTAAGTTTCTTGATTACTGGTGGAAGGACCACTGTCAAACATATTACAAGAAAGTAAAGGTACATAAAACCCATGCTCTCTGTTGTTAACCACATCAATCATTATATCACTAATGAACTTACAAGGATAGCCTCTTTTTTTAAACATATTTTTCAAGTTGTCACATTCATCTAAACATTCATCTATACCAGATACCATACGGGCTGCACACACAAACAGTCCCTTAACTGTTGCTTTCTTTTGTGTGACTGGGTGTGCTAGAAAAATGCAGTAGTGAGCTCGAATACGTGCTTTTCTTAAAGATTTTTTAAACAAACATCTTATTTTCATAATCCTTTTCCAGTAAGATGTCCAAAAAGGAAACTTTGTCAAGGTCTCTGGTATAGGTGAACTTTAGAAATTCTGTGGTGGTTCCAATATAGTTTATAAAATCATCAATAGCATCAACAGGTCCATCCCACAGAACAAACATATAATCCAAAAACCTGGTGTAAAATCTGATGTGCTCAAAATAACATGAAGGAAAAAGAAATGTCTTCTCCCATTGCCTAACTACAATATTTGGATATAGACCACCACATGCAGACCCCCATAGCCACCTCTTCTGAAAAGAACAAGACCTGGAAGTATGAGATATATTTTTCATATAAGAAATCTGTAAACCACTCCAAACCAATTCTGTGAGGTATGACTGAATAAAGGTCCTTAATATCAATAATAATAAAAACCAAAATGTCCTTGAAAGGTATCTCATCTATAGCTTGTAAGAGGCTCCATGAATCCTTGCAACTATGTGTCTCACTCAATTTGTATTCTTTTAACTTGTCTAGATATCTTGCAAGGGGGTGGGTAATGGACCCCTTGGAGTCTACAATGGGTCGCATGGGTGGTTGGCTAAGATTTTTATGCAATTTTGGCAGCCCAAACATGACTGATATTTTAGGGCAGGGAACAGATAGAAAATTAAGCACATCAATAGAAATTGAACCCTCTATATATAAATCTTGGTGTTCATCCCTTATATGCTGGTAAGAAGTGTTCAGTTCATTAATGGATGATTTTAAATATGCTTCTTCTTCTAGAATACAAAGCATTTTCTTGTTATAATCCTCATAATCCTCATAGTCCATCAAGACAACACCTCTACCTTTATCAGGTTTCATAATTCTAACAGTTTGTGAAAAGAGTTTTATTTCCTCCATTACCTTTTTCCCATTCATGTCAGAGTTCCTACTAGAAACTTAGAGTTACGTATATCTAACTCACATATGTTCTCAAAAAGCTGGACAATGGGATGAAGTGGGGGGTTATGTGTACTTGAGATGGCTAAAGGGTTGACAAAAGAACCAGGTGCAGAATTTTTAAAAATAATATTCAAGTTCAGCATTTGTGTATACATTCTTAAATCCATAAGAGTATTAGAAACATTTAGGGGCTGTGGAGGTACAAAGGTGAATCCTTTGGCAAACAAATCACAGTGTTCAGAATTAACAGCAATGCTGAAAAAATTATACACATTAAAGTCACCTAAAGTGGTAACTATGTGGCAGGTTGGGAGTAAATGGTCCATATCATCACCTAAATTATTTGGTGGTGAATGCAATAAGTTAGTTAAAGTCACATTTACATCCTGTTGTTCCAGGACTGGTACCTCTTCCCCCCTCTGTTCACCATCCCTCCCCTGTTCCAATGGTTGTTCCTGTTCATCGGGGCCATATCCCAATTGTTGTTCCCCTGGGGACCCTTGTTCCTCAGACGCTCTGAGCATCTCAGGGGGGAAACTCTTCCGTGTCTAAAAAAAACTGACCAGAGTTACTAGTTGAAGTATGTTCAGTACCAATAACATTGCAGTTACTGTTGCTAGGATTCCCATTAGAATTAGTATATTTTTTGCCCCATTCCTGGAAAGGGGGAGGTCTGGGATATGCCAGGCTATTACTATAGTCATTTCTGTCCCTATTCCGTTTCTTAGTTTTACAAAGTTTAATAGAACTTACTAGATGCTCCATACTCTTAAAAATTCTCACATGCTCAAATTTGTGTTGTTCATAATTCAAATGTTCACAAATGCTTTTATCAATATCAGAAACAGAAGCAGATAATTCATTAATTAAAACATCATTATATTCTGCTATCAAACGCATATATTCTATGCCGTGTCTATCAAATAAAGCAACTAGCTCTTTAAATAGTTCTGAATTGTACTGTAACCCATTAGGGTAGTGCCACATTCTTAAAACTTTTGGCACTATATTGTCCTTAATACAGTCTCTAAAATAAGCATTGTCAAGCTGAAGTTGCTTAATTTTAGAAAGTTTGTAATCAAACTGATCAAAAAGAGATGGTAAATCATTGTTACTGTGTCCATTGTGATTATCTCAGCATCATATTTGCTAATCAGGGCAGAGCACTGATCCACGTACATGTTTTTTTCAGACCCAGCACAGGAGCATCTTCTGGTTAAGTAACTTTCTAAGAGATATACAGCAGAAGTAGAAGAAATAAAACCATTGACTACAAGAAACAAGCAGCCCATCAACAGTTTACAGCCTTAATCCTCTACACTAACTGTCAGATCAAATGTTATTAGGTGACGTTTCATTCCCTTCTGATTATGTCTTTAAGAAAGACAGAAAGACAAATTGTTTTATTATATTTAATATTACTAATAAGTTAATTTGCTGACTTTTTGTTGTATGATGTTTTCCTTTTATTTTAAAAGTAAGAAAATAATTTAGACTGAACAAGCATGGCAAAAAGCCATTTGATTTCTCAAACTTAAAATATTTTCTAACTTTTAAATATACTGTGACATAGAGCTTCAGGCAATTGTTATCCAGCCTGGCAGAAACAGGAAAATGACAGATGTGTACTTACCGCCATACAGACATGGCTCCACAATAACCACTTGTCTCTAAACTCCAATAAAACCAAACTGATAATATTCACTCTTAAGAAAAACACTCCCATCAACAAATCTCAATTTAACATACTCTCCTTGAACCAGACAAAAATAGAAGTAGTCTCACATACAAAACTGCTGGGGGTCATATTGATGAAAACTTAAAATTTGACCTACACTTACAAAATAACATCAGCAAACTCACAAAAAAACGAAGCCTTCTTTATCACCATAATCTATTCCTTTCACTCCCTACTAAACGAATACTTGCTTCTACCTACCTTTTACCCTCACTTTTCTACGGTGTCCCACTGCTAACCACCCTCCAATCCTCACTCAAATCTAAATTAGAAATATGCTATAACAAAATAGCCAAATCTGCAACAAACACTCATCGTTCCATACATCACTCCATACCCTTAAAAATCCTAAACTGGCTTGAACTTCCCCACTACTTCACCTATCTCCAAATAACTATCACACACAAAATACTTACTAAACCTCAGGACTGTCCTGGCCTAAATATGTTATTCTCCCAGTACAATCAAAATAGGTCCTTGAGATCAGAAAACCAACACCTACTGCAAGTTCATAAACCCAAGCTACCTGCTGGCCAACTACTATATTCCTGGGCAATAGCTAAAACCTGGAACAGCCTTCCCTTAATTATTCACACCACCCAAAGCACTGCTGCCTTCAAAACAGCTCTTCATAGTCACCTCCACTCCACCTGTATCTGTAACTGTACTCCGTTTCCTCCTCATATAAAATAGTCTGCTCACTTCACTCCTAACTTTCACCCTGTATTCACTTCTAGTATACTTCCATACCCTATACTCACATTCCCTCCACTAGCTGCCTTCTCACTAGTTCTGCATCTTCAGTACTCTCTTTGTCTCACCATTACATACCTTTTCTATTACCTTGAATATTCCTCTTACTCCTTGTGGCTACTTTTCATTTTAGGTTCATAGGTAGGTACTAGGCTATCTGCCCAAAGGCATTTACAAGCCTAGCTGGAATTGTGTTGGCTTTCGCCACCCCCTTAGATTAATTCCCTGTGCCTCTGTCCAGCAGAGCCACTGAAGTGATCCCAGGAGTAAACTTTCTATTTCCCATCCACTCATCAAGGTTTCTCTTGAAGAGTGTTAGCGAGGAGCTCTGCCTAATGTAGATTGGAATCTTGTTCCAGAGCATGGGAAGTCTCTGAGACAGGAATCTATCCCTCCAGCACGTCCTATTTATTGTTGTGGAGAGGTTTAGATCCCTAGAGCATGTGGCTCAAGGGGAATATGGTTTTCTTTAGGTGGAGCATGTCCATCAATTCTGGGTTGGAGATGGCCTTGTATGCCAGGCATAGATTACCTCTGAGTAGGCGGTATGCAACCGAATACAGCTGGAGTTTCTTCAGTCGAGCTGCATAGGGCATCTGTCTGAGGCCAGTGATCCTCTTGGTGAGGTACTTCTGTGGTCTTTCCAGCTGTTGCAGAGGTCTTGTAAGGTACATCCCAAATGGGGCATTGTACTCTATGATGGGTCTGATGAGTGATGCGTAGAGGGGCACAATGACCTCTTTTGATTTGGATGCAAACCCTTTTGTGATTAGGTGGGCAACATAGAAGGATTTTCTAACCACTTTGACAATGTGATTATCAAAGGAGAGATTACTATCTACTTGGTTCCCCAGATCCCTTACTACATCTTCCATATTTAGGGGGCTACCACCTATGTGGTAGTTTGTGGGCACTTTGTTTTTTCCAAAGGGGATGGCTATGCACATTTTGGCATTTAGCTTGAGGCCATGGTTTTGACACCAGGTATCTGTCTCATTGAGACCCTTTTGGAGGATGTCTGTGTCAGCTGGAGAGTCAATTATAGCCCCTAGTTTGCAGTCGTCTGTGAACTTGGTCAGCCATAGACCTCCTGTGCTTGCCTGTACCTCTGAGAAGTATATGCCGAACAGGAGGGGTCCTTGGACTGAGAACTGGGGAATGCCACTTGTAACTGATTTAGAGTCAGACCTAGTTCCCGCAACTCTTACCATGTGGATTCTGTCCATGAGCCTGTTGGCAACCCATCTCGTGATGTAGGGGTTTATGTTCAGGCTGGTGAGCTTGTCTATAATACGAGAATGGGAAATGGTGTTGAAGGCCTTTTTTAGGTCTAGGTAAGCTGTGTGGACCACATTTCCCTCGCCTATAGCCTTGGTAACTGTCTCAAAGAAGTCCACCAGGTTTTGGAGGTTCCCAATGTTTCTGTTAATGAGCTCCATGATGATGCGCTCCATAGCCTTGCAGACCAAGCTAGTCAGGCTTATAAGGCGATAGTTCCCAGGGTCTGTTGTGGCTTCACTTTTGTGGAGTGGAATTACCGTTGCTTTCCGCCACTCTATGGGCATGTAGCCTGTGGAGAGGCTGAGTTTGAACAGTTTGTTTAGGTGAGGGGTTAGTTCATCTTTGAGCTTATGTAGGATGCAGCCTGGGACACCGTCCAGTCCCAATGATGCTATGTTTTTGGCTTTGGAGAGGGCTGTTTTAACCTGAGTGTCTGTGATTTCAGGGGCACTACATTCTTCTGGTATGGTTATGGGCCCTTTTGGGGTTGAGAGGGGGTTGAAGTTTGCACTGAACCTGTCTGCTAGGATGTTGGTGATATCGGTCGGTTCAGTGTAGTTTGTGCCATTCTGCACTAACCGAGCAGATCTGAGAATTGCCAGTTAGATTCTTGACATAGCTAAAGAATGCCTTGCGGTTATCTTTGGAGTCTTTGGCAATTTTTCTTTCTAAGCTAGCTTTGGATGATTTTATGAGGGATCATAGTTTCTTGCTGATACTGATCAGGGATGTCTTACCTTCTTGGGATTTTACTCTTTTCAGTGCTAGTTACCTCCTTCTATTGTATAGCTTGTTTATGGCAGGAGTCCACCATATTGGTTTCCTTTTCTTGCAGGTGGGAGTCTTGGTTTTGCTTGGGTTAGCATGATCCATGCATTCTTGTAGGTGCCCATAGAGTGCATTAGTAAAGGATTTTGCAGCTTGGTCAGCATTATCCTTTTGCATGGGGGCTTTGAAACTTTCCACCCCGGTCTTAAGTAATGTGAAGTTTGCTTCTGAAAAATTTTTCATGGTGGTTTCTTTGACCGGGGGTGGGGGAGGAAATTAGATATCCAGAGTGATTAGTTTATGGTCAGATCTAACCAGAGAGGAGTTGACCTCCGGTGATGACCAGGTACAATATGTTGTCACCTCTGGTGGGGGTGTTGACCAGTTGATCCAGGGCGTTTGAGTTTATAAATTCTAGGAAATGTTGGGCAAGGGAGTTAGTACTTGAGTAGTTCTCCCAGTTAATGTTTGGGTAATTGAAATCACTATCAGGGTGTTTCATAGGACCTTTATGTTTCCCAGTGTTTCCAGAAATATGGAATGGGGGTCCTAGGACATGGTGGGTGATCTGTAGCAAGCTACAATTTGAACTGCAGTTTTTCCCATTGTTAGTTGCACATGGATGATCTCTGAAGCATAGTGCTGTGCCACTAACCTGAAGGTGTGGGTATCCTTGATGAATATGGATATGCCCCCACCTTTTATATTTTGGTCCGGGTTTTGTGGCCGAAATGTATGGTATGAGTTGTAACCTGGTAGTGCTGGGGTGCTCTCCGGAGCATTAAACCAGGTTTCTGTTACTGCACATATATCGATTTTCTCCATACTGAGGAGTGCCTTGAGTGCATGCATTTTGAGGTTTAGACTTCTGCCATTGAGCAGCATTACCCTCAGTTTTTTTGTTACTTGTACTATTTATGGCAGTAGGTTTGTCTTCTGAGCCTTGCCTAAAAAAGGCACTATGGGGGTGGCAAGAGCCTTGGCCAGTATTCAAAAGCCTAAGGGTGACAGGTGCAAGCCGTCTCTAGCGAAGCAGAGTGGCTTGCCGAGCATGTAATCCCAGGCTGACAGATACTGGATCCCCTTTAAATGACACCAGAAGCTGAGTGAATTGCTGAAATTGATAAATTTTTCTTTATACAGTGGTATCATTCTTGGTGAGGGCAGGATGCTACTCAAGGTCAGGGTCATACTGGCCTGGGCAATGTGATCAGAGAGCTCTTCCATGTCTCTTTTCATGTAGTCCAGGGAGGTACGGCTCGGGTCATTCACACCAACATGGACAATGACAGAGTCATAGTTGTACTTGTTCTGGAGTGACCTGAGTGCTTGTGTTATGTGGCGGATCCTGGCACCAGACAGGCAGCTAACAGTAACCTTCTCCTTGTTCAGCCTAGTGAGTGGGACGTCAGTGTGCCTGACTATAGAGTCACCTATTACTAGTGTGTTGGGTATGCTATTTTACCTTAAAGGCTGTGATTGCATGGCACACTGGTTTTGTGAAGTATGTGTTTCATGGTTTGTGTTGGGGGGTGGAGGTTGCTTGGGAGTCTGCTTTGGAGGTCTCTGTTGCTTTTGCAGATTTTTATTTAGAGCCTCTGAGTATGTTTTCATGTATTTATGTGTGTTTTTTGCCAGTGATGGTTTCATAGGAATATGTGAGACTGGTGGTGTGATGCAAGTAGTTCCCTTCTCCTCTTGACTGTCTGGTCCAGTCTTGGGTTGAGAGAGCGTAGCCTCCAGTTTGGCTGTATAATTGCATCTCTCTCATGTATTAGTGTTTGGTGGTAGGAGGAGAGGGTCGTCTGTGTACATGAGGCAGTTATAACACTGCCTCAAAATGCCCAGATTCACCAGTTGGACTGGAGAGTACACCTGAAACTGCCCTTTGGACATGCCTGGTTAGGTACAGTGAACTGATTTAATGATTGGCTGGTAAGGTCAAATTGAGAGCCTTGTCCTTCTCTACAGTATTGGGGGGTCTAGTGCTAAGGTTTATTAGTGCTTGCTATGAGTTTAGAGCAAGTGCCGGATTGAGAAGTGAATGGTTTGAGTGCTTAAGTTGAAAGTTTGTCTAGTTCCAAGGGAAAAAGTAGACTTTGTGGAGCCAGAAATAGTTATACCCTAGCTAACCGGCACTGCCCGGTGCAAAAAACCTCGCAAATGTGGGTTTTATAGCAGGGAAATGAAAGAGAGAAATTTGCCCAAAATGGCCAATAAACTACTAATTTCTGGGCAGAAACCACTCCTCCAGGGAGAGATAGGCTGCTCAAAGCTCCTCTCTCTCACAGGTGAACAGAGAAACTTCCTTCTATCCAAGTAAGGTATGGGCAAACACAGAAACTTGTAACACAGCCCTGAATTCAGCACTAACCTGAAAAGTGGACTATACTAGCTTAGAAAGGTGGGAAAACAAGTTTTTTTTTCAGAAAATAAAGCAGATACAATAAAAAACACTTTAAATGCACAGAAATGGCTATCACACTTGAGTGTGTAGCCTACAACAGTTAAACAGGTAATTTAAACACAAAAACAAATTTGTTAAAGTGTAGGCAGTAAAATAAGGGGCCTATATTATAGTATTGAAGTTTTTAAACTTCGAATGCTATAATATCAACCTGTTTTTGTCGAAAACTCAAAATAGCGAAGCCACAGAACTTCAAAATCTTACCTAGGGCAAGATTTTGGTTGTCTGTTCCATGGCTTCGATATTTACTCTACTGTGGTGGGAAGGTTACGGACTGGGGTAAGGTAAGTATGCAAATAGAGGTTACGGACCGGGTTAAGGTTAGTGTGAGAACGGATCGGGGTAAGGTAAGTGTGCGATAGGGACATTAGGGTTAGGGAGCGGGTAAGGTGAGTGTGCGATAGTTAGGGGCTTTAGGGTTAGGGAGCAGGTAAGATGAGTGTGCGGTAGTTAGGGACTTTAGGGTTAGGGAGCGGGTAAGGTGAGTGTGCGGTAGTTAGGGACTTTAGGGTTAGGGATGGGTTAAGGTGAGTGGATAGGTAGTAGTGTAGGGTAAGAATTATGGTTTTGTTAACTGTATGTGTGTGGTTTATTTATTTTGGTGTGCTTGTGTTGTGTGTTTGTGTTTCGGAACAGCAAATTTTTTCCCTGGGAAAAAATTTGTTGTTCTGTATGTTCGATATTTTGTGGTTTAGATATTTTAGGTACGATGAAATAGCATTCGCTATTTAAATTGTACTATTGGGTAATATAAATGCAAAATAAGTACAATATGTAGCTGAAACAAGCTTTTTAAATCACAGAAACTTAAACAATCGGTGTTTTAGGCGGAATTAGCTAAAAGCAGCAAGAAAATGCAGAAAAATTATAATTAATCACTCCAAAGTCTCTTTTGTCTCTCTGCTGCTGGAGAACTCTGCAGGGCACCAGGCAGGGGCTTGCTGAGCTGTACTTACACCTACTATCACTATAACATAACTGCTAGCCACTTTCATATATGTTACCTACTCTTCCAAGTCAGCAGTCATATGTTTAACAAGCATTTTATACATTGCACCTTTTCAGCTTGTCAACTATATCTCAAGTACATTGTACCAAATTTATCCTGTGTACTCTGAATATCTAAACCTGCTACAATTAAATTAATTGTCTTTGTACTGTTTATATTGTAAGTATGTTTGTTGTAGGCCTCTTCCAAATTTATTCTGTGAGCTCTTTATAATGCAAATGTGATATTTGAAATTAATCTGTCCTTGTACTGTTTATATTCCAATTATGCACTGTTTATATTCTAATTATGTTCCTTGTGGATATTTTCTCCCTGGGCCTCCACTGAAAATGGGCTTTGCCCAATGGACTACCCTGGTAAACAAATGCCAATAAATACATAAATAACAGTAGCAGATTTAAAAACAGCTTTCTTTCTGCTTTGCTGTCTATGTCTTTCAACTTGTCCTGTTCCTCATAAACTTGTTCCTTTTTCACTAAGAACTGCAGTCATCCAAAAATGCTAGCAACAGAGTTTCATATATCTTATTATTCAGAAACCCATACTGATGCAAAGTCTGTTCTTTTATTAACATTTTGAGTGAATTAGAGCAATATTTAAAAACTTTGTCTACATTTGATCCTTTGTCCCACCCACAAATATCAAACAAATAAGATGATTGGTATTCTGCTACTGTCCATTTGACAGCTCACTAAAGGCTTTACTGGCTTTCAAAGTTGGTAAAACACTTGTTTTTTTTTTTTTTTATAACCAGGAATGCATGCAGCAAATATAGCTCCATCTACTAAAAAGAATTATGATTAGGTCTCCATTCATAACCTTTAATTATGTGTTCTCAAGATTCGAGAGCCCAATATAATACAGTTACAGTCTTGAGATCCAATCATAATACTGTTTAATATGCATTTCTATTTATATAGTCCATTACTTTGGTGCATTTATATTTATATAGTCCATTACTTTGGTGCATTTCTATTTATATAGTCCATTACTTTGGTGCACTATACAGCATCTATAAATGAACACCTTAGGTTAGTCTGACAAGATATGTCTTTTCTGTTGCTATGGGGACAGTTGCTCTTTTCTACACAAATACACACACAGGAGCACGCGCGCGCACACACACACACACACACACACACACACACACACACACACACACACACACACACACACAGACATTTAAATAAAATGGTTTTATGTATTTTAGAAGGTATATGTTGCTGTTTTTTAGCTTAAGTCTTTTATTTTTGCATTCTCCTCTCCTTGCAGCACTGGCTGAGTTCCTGTTTGTGTTGTCTGTCTGTCAAGATTAAGTTTGAAGTTATGCTTTCAATTTTTTCAGTAGTTTACTTAGTTATTTATGTTTTACATTTTGGACAACTTTTACTATTGTTAATCATGTAATATATTTTAACTTTTCATTTTAGTGCTTTTATTACTGAAAAAATGTTTAGATTGTGTCATAATCCCAGTTTTCACATTATTTTCTTTATTTTATTTAAGTGGGGAGAGGGGTTCTGGTGGGTTTTTTGTTTGTTTTTTTACTGATTTACTTTTTTACGTGTTTCTGTGTTTAATTGTTTTCCCTTGTTAAATAACTTTTCAAGAATATGGCAGTTTGCTCTGTGTAGAGATTTTCTTTGGATGGCTCATTGATATCTTAATATAATTTGTCTTTCTGAGAACCATCTCATTTTTGGAGGGGTTTATGCAGAAAGGACCACTTGTTTTATAGGTATAGCTTGTCCAGTCAGGTTTGCAGTTCTAATTTGGCCATTTTCTGGTAATCTATAATGTACTTAATGCATTTCCTTGAATCATCACTAATGAATTTTTTATACTTCCAAAGTTGCAGGCCTTCCTGTACATTTGCTTATATGCACTGCCTAGCATGTGAATCTTACAGTGTACAGGTACCACACTCATCATGCCTTCATAGTGTCCTCTTTTCTGTTTCTTCTAAGTGCTTTTCAGCCACATCGAAATTAAGGTAAACATCACCTATAGCTTCAAGAGAATGAAAAGGAGGAGGACGGATTCCCTCAAGAAAGGCAGTTCATAGTAGATTTGGTAATCTGCAGGTAAGCCAGCATCTCCAGAGGTCATGAGGGTGGGCAAAGCTATGCTAAGGAGGGTAAGAACAAAGTTCTAAAGGGGCCTCAATACACTAAAGAAAAGTCACCGAAATGGAAGCCCAGCAAGAAAAGCTTGGACAGTGTTATAACCCTCATACTAAAAAAACTCATGAAAAAATCTTTGATGCACTTTTTTGATATTCAAATAACTTGTTCCACAAAAAACAAAAAAACAATACCTTTCCCTGCAGAGCAAGCCAGTCTTCCATTCTCATTGCCTGTCTGTGTTTTCCTCTGCTTGCTGTTTCCCATTTCTGATACTTTATAACCCCATTTCCTTCCGATTTATAAAACAAACGGGGAAATATGTGTTCTCAGCTGTGCCTATGTTGCATACATGGTTGCGTCAATTCGCTTGTGAAAGCACATCATGCTGAACATGCCACACAAGTGTTAATGGCCCCAACTCATGTGACATCTCATAGCACAGTCCAGACAATTGTGAGGTGATGGACATTTCAATGAATGAGCAGCTTAATTAAGCAGCACTGTCCTTGTCAGGTCCAACTTATGTTAGCGTTTATATACCCCCCAATGACTCACATCGTACAATTCCAACTGCACCATTTGTCACAATGCAGTCATGTTACTGTTAGTGTTACTAAGAGTACCTGTCCTTCTTTGTGCAGCACTGTCCCTATTTGGACAGTTGTGTTCTTCAGGGAAAAAACATTAAAATGGCAAATGTCCTGAGATTTTAAAACAAAATCTATTTCCTAATGTTCCTCTACTATTTGCATAAGACATTTGTTTTCTATCTGAAATATCTTAATATGACACAAAACTATACAAACAACTCAAATCCTATAAAAATGAGCCTATATTTGAAACAAAAAGGAACACCAGGCCTTTGCACTTATGTGGTTATGATTTGGCCTGCAAAATTACATTTCCATAAAAAAATGTCCCACATTGGACATCTGAAAAGGTGACAACCATAATTTCTGTTCTTACGAATAGCCCCTGTGTCTTTATTTTTCCACCAGCTGTTCATCATAGAAAATCAACTAGTATCTCTAAAAACATCCAAGAAGCTCTCCTGTCTATTGCTTACCATTTATCTAAGAAGGATTTTTTTGTCAGCACCACTTCTGGGCTCAACATATACTCTAGGCCCATAAGGAGCTATGCCGGCATTCAAATAATCTTTCAAAAGTTTAACATGCCATACCATTGCTCATAACTTCTTAGTGTTCAAATTAACCTATCCCATTTGGTTAGAATTTGAATTTGCCCATCCCATGGTCAATGCAGTATTCGGTTGGAGGATGCCTTGCATGCCAGAGACAGGTCATCTCTTAGCAGTTTGTAGGATACCAAGTACAGTGACATGTCTCTGAGTCAGTCCCTGAAGGATGTGTTGTTTAGGCTTTGTACCCTTTTAGTAAGGTATCTCTGTGGGCATTCCAGTTATTGCATGTGCCTTGACAGATACATGCCAAAGGGGGGCATTAAACTCAATGATTGGCTTAATGAGCTTAATTGGCCATATTCCGCCCCCACCCCCGGTCAAGAAAACCACTGTGAAAAACTTTTTAAAAGCAAACTTCACGTTACTTAAGACCGAGGTGGAAAGTTTCAAATCCCCCATGCTGAAGGATAACACTGTCCAAGCTGCAAAATCCTTTACTAATGCATTCTATGGGCAGCTACAAGAATGCATGGATTGTGCCATCCCAAGCAAAACCAAAACTCACTCCTCCAAGAAAAGGAAACCAGTCTGGTGGACTCCTGCCATAAACAAGCTTTACAATAGAAGGAGGAAACTAGTACAGAAAAGAGTAAAATCCCAAGAAGGGAAGACATCCCTGATCAGTATCAGCAAGAAACTATGATCCCTCATAAAATCATCCAAGGCGAGCTTTGAAAGAAAAACTGCCAAGGACTCCAAAGATAAACACAAGGCATTCTTTAGCTATGTCAAGAATCTAAGTGGCAATGCTCAGATCTGCTCAGAGTTAGTGCAGAATGGCACAAAATACACTGAACTGACCGATATAGCCAACATCCTTGCAGACAGGTTCAGCGCAAATTTCACCCCCAAAAGGGCCCATAACCATACCAGAAGAATGTAGAGTCCCTGAAATCACATACATTCAGGTTAAAACAGCCCTTTCCAAAGCCAAAAACACAGCATCAATGGGACTGGATGGTGTCCCAGGCTGCGTCCTACACGAGCATAAAGACGAACTAACCCCTCACCTAAACACAGTGTTCAAACTCAGCCTCTCCACAGGCTACATACCAACAGAGTGGTGCACAGCAACGATTATTCCACTCCACAAAGGTGGAGCCACAACAGACCCCAGGAACTATCGCCCTATAAGCCTAACTAGCTTGGTCTGCAAGGCTATGGAGCGCATCATCATGGAACTCATTAACAGAGACATTGGGAACCTCCAAACACTGGACCCTACCAAGACTGGCTTTGTTAAGGGCAGATCATGGCTCCTAAACCTGGTGGATTTCTTTGAGACAGTTACCAAGGCTACAGACGAGGGAAAGGTGGTACACACAGCCTACATAGACCTCGGTAACGCCATCAACACCATTCCCCATTCTGGTATTATAGACAAGTTCACCAGCCTGGACATAAACCCCTATGTCACAAGATGGGTTGCCAACTGGCTCATGGACAGAACCCACATGGTGCAAGTTGCAGGAGCTAGGTCCGACTCTAAACCGGTTATAAGTGGCGTTCCCCAGGGCTCAGTCCTAGGACCCTTCCTGTTCGGCATATACTTTTCAGAGGTACAGGCAAGCACAGAAGGACTATGGCTGACCAAGTTCGCAGATGACTGCAAACTAGGGGCTATAACTGACTCTCTGGCTGACACAGACATCCTCCAAAAGGGTCTCACTGAGACGGATACCTGGTGTCAAAATCATGGCCTCAAGCTAAATGCCAAAAAGTACATAGTCATCTCCTTTGGAAAAAACAAAGTACACACAAACTACCACATAGGTGGTAGTCCCCTAAATACTGAAGACATAATAAGGGATCTGGGGACCCAAGTAGATAGTAATCTCACCTTTGATAATCACATTGCTAAAGTGGTTAGAAAATCCTTCTAAATGGCCTACCTAATCACAAAAGGGTTCACATCCAGATCAAAAGAGGTCATTGTGCCCCTCTACTCATCAGACCCATCATAGAGTACAATGCCCCATTTGGGATGTACCTTATAAGACACCTGCAACAGCTGGAAAGACCACAGAAGTACCTCACCAAGAAAATCACTGGCCTCAAACAGATGCCCTATGCAGCTCGACTGAAGAAACTCCAGTTGTACTCGGTTGCATACCACCAACTCGGAGGTGATCTCTGCCTGACATACAAGGCCATGTCCAACCAAGAATTGATGGATATGCTCCTCCTAAAGAAAACCTTATCCCCTCAAGCCACACACTCTAGGGATTTAAAGCTCACCACAACAATAAATAGGACGTGCTGGAGGGAAAGATCCCTGTCCCAGAGACTTCCCATGCTTTGGAACAAGATCCCAATCTACATTAGGCAGAGCTCATCGCTAATCCTCTTCAAGAGAAACCATAACGAGTGGATGGGAAACAGAAAGTTTACCTCAGGTATCACTTCAGTCAGGACAGAGGCACAGGGAAGTCATCTAAGGGGGCAGCAAAAGCCAACACATTCTGGCTAGGCTTATAAATGCCTTCAGGCAGATAGCCTAGTACCAACCTATCTGAGTAAAGGGGGACAATGACATCCCTAGATCTAGACACAATCCAAACACACACACACACACACACACACACACACACACATATATATATATATATATATGTGTGTGTGTGTGTGTACATATACACACAGGTGAAAAAGAGCCTGCCATTTCTAGTGAAAGTTTGTAACATTAGGTACAGCATAGAGGTAAAATCCAATTTTTTTTTGAAAGTGCAACAAGGTGAATGATTGGGCATGAATTTTGAATTATGGTAGTGTACATGGTTATGCTTAAAAGGCAAAGGTAAACTTGAGGCATGGATCTGATATAGGAAAGAGAATAAAAACAAGGACTCAAAAGCAAAAGTGGCAGTAGAAGAAATAGAATTGAACAGAAATGTTGAGAGGCAGACTTGGTTGAAAAGGACAGATAAATAATAAAAAATAGAACCAAGATTGTTAAAGGACAGCATAAAAAAAAAACAAATAACATTGGAAAAAGTAGAACAGAGGGAGTTAAAGACTGCAATATTCAAAAAATGCATATCTGAGTTAAAATAACTAGTAATATATTAGATGACTTTAAACATAATACATTATTCTGTGTAGGAATAGTGGAACAAGAGCATATCCAGCTGTCTTTTAGTTCTATGTTGCTACATAGACTGAGTAAAGTGACTCACCATAATGATTGTTTATTTTTGAGTTTGTAACAGATTTTGATTATGGGATCAAAGTGATCTGTTTGGGTACAACTTTACATTAGGTTTGAAATAGGCATTCATTTGAATTGCATAATATGTGGTGAACTGTTTTACAATGTGAGCAATCAGATTGTATTGTATTTCTTGCCAATGTGTATTTACTGCAACACAGTGATGTAATCTGTTTTCAGGTCTAATGTAAACTTCACTGTTTTTTACAGCTTTGTTCAAGTTTATGCATATGTTTTAACTGAATACTAGTTAAGAAAGTTGGCTAAGTATTAAGTAAGTGAGTGCCATTCCTCATCAGTGATGCTCTGTAAGCTATGGTTAAACTTTATATAGCAGGCTTAATTTCTGTTTTTTTAAGAATTTTTTTAAAAAATTTAATCCCAGTTTTTTGGGTTTTTTGGATTTTTTTATTCCTTAGGGGGGGAAGGGGGCCCCTTTTTTTTTAAAAAATTGTGGCTTTTTGGGGGGAAAACGGGGTTTGGGGCTTTTGAGTTTGGATTTTTTTTTTTTTTTTTGGGGCCCCTTTAAAATCTTTTTTTTTTCCCCTTTTTTGTGGAAGGGGGTTTGAAAACCCCTGGATTTTTTCGGGGGTTTTTTATTTTTGGGAAAAGGTTTTGGGGTTTTTGGGAAAAATTTGGTGCTGGCAAAAAAAAACCCTTGGGGGGAAAATTTTTTTTTTCTAAACCCCCCGGGGGGGGAACTTTTAAACCCAGGGGGGTTTTTTTCCCTTTGATAGAGCCCTTTTTTGAAAAAATTTCCTTTGTTTTCGTGGGGAAACCCTTTTTTGGGGGTGAGCCGGGGAAAATTTTTGGGTTTAATTTGAAAAAATCTATTCCCCCCAATTTTTTAAAGGAAAGTTTCCTTTTGGCCCCCCTTTTTAAAGCTGGGGGTTTTTTTCCCCAATGATTCCCAAATATTTTAAACCCCGGGGAAAAGGAAGGGGGGGAAAGGGGTTTTTTCTTGCCCCAAAAATTGGGTTTTTGCCTTTTGGGGGGGCCTTTTTTAAGGGTTTTTTAAACCCCTTTTCCCCTTTTGGGGGGTTGGGCCTTTTTTTTGGGAAAAAAATTTAATTTTTTTTTCCCAGTCCCCCCTTTGTTTTTTTAAAAAAAAAGGGGTTTTGGGGAATTCCCGGTTGGGCCCAAAAGTTTTTTGGGGGGATTTTTTTAAATTCTTTGGGGTGCCCCCTTTTTTCCCTTTGTTTTTGGACCTTCTTGTTTTAAAAAACTTTTGCCCCCAAAAATTTTTAAAAAAATTTTTTTGGGGTTTTAAAAAAAACTTTAGTTTTTTTTTCTTTTTTAAAACCCTTTGGGTTGGAGTGCCAAAAATTTTTTTGGGGGCCCAGTTTTTTTAAAATTTGGCGGGCCTAAAGGGGTGGAAAAAATTTTAACCTTTTTTTGGGGTTCCTTGTTCGGAAAAAATTTTGGGAAAATTTGGGGTTTTAAATTTCTAATTTACGGGGAAAAATCCAAAACCCTTTTTAAATTTGGGCGAATTTTTTTTAAAACTTAAAAGGGCCGGGTTCCCCTTTTTTTCCAAAGCCCCCCCCCAAGGGAAATTTGGGTGTCCATAAACCAAAATTGTAAAAGTCCCTTTTTTTTTTGGCAAAATTTAAAAAAAAATTTTCCCCGGGAAAGGGGCTTTTTTTTTACATAAGGGTTTTTTCCCGGGTGGGTTTTTTGGGGGGGTTAAAACCTTTTTTTTGGGAAAAGCCGGGCCTTTGTTTTTTAAAATTTTTGCCCCCCGGGGAATTTCGGAAGGGGGTTTGGGGGCTAAACCCGGGCCCCTTCTTACCCCGGGAAAAAGGAAAGGCCTTCCAAAAGGGGGGGGGGTCCTTTTCCTTTTTGGAAAAGGGGCCCCTTCCCCTGGGGGGGCCCCCTTTAAAAAAGGTTTTCAAAGGTTTTTTTGGAGGGGGGGAAAACCCCGGGGGGGAAAAAAAATTTTTTTGGGTTTAAGATTTTTTTTTCCCTTTTTGGGGGGCCCGGCTCCCCCCCTTTTTTTGTTAAGGGGCCCAAAGGGTTTCCCAAAAGGGTTTGGGGCCCTCCCTCTAGGGCCCTTTGGGTCCCTTTCGGGGCCAAGTTTTTCCCGCAAAATTGAAATTTTTGGGGTGGTCAGGGGGGGGTCGGGTTTTTTTAAAATTTTTCCCAAAAAAAGGGGAAATTTTGGGGGCCCAAAAGGGTGGGGAAGAACCCCCCCCTTTAAAAGGGGCCGGACCCTGGGGGTTTTAGAAACCCCCCTTCCCCTTTTTTTTTTGAAAGGGGGCCCCGGGAAAAAAAACCCCCCTTTTTGAGCCGGGGGGTTAAGGGGGCCCCGGGGAAAAATTTTTGGGGGGCCAAAGGGGAGGAAAAAAGGGAAATTGAGGTTTTTTAAAAGTTTTTTTAAAAAAAACCGGCCCCGGAAAAAACCCCCCTTTAGCAAAAAGGGTTTAGGGGGGCCCCCCAAAAAACCTTCGGGGCCCGGGAAAAAAAACCCCGGGAAAGGGGGCCCCAAACCCCGGGCCGGGGGGGGCCCCCCCCCCCAAAAATTGGGCCTTCCAAACAAAAAAACCCTTTAAAAAAAACCCCCTAAAAATTTTGACCCCCAAAAACCCTTTCCCCGGTTTTACCCCCCCAGGCCCCAAGAGGCCCCAAAAAATTTTCCCCTTGGGGAAAAGCAAAAAAAGGGGGGGTTCCCAGGGTTCAAAAAAACCATCACGGCCAAAAAAGGGGGCCCGGGGAAAAAAATTTTTTAAAAAAGGGAAAAAACCCCGGGGTTTTTGGGGGCCCAACCCCCCGGGGGGGTTTCCCCCTCAAATTAAAACCCCAAACAACCCCCAAAATTTTTAAATCCCCCTCAAAACCCTTTAAAGGGGAAAGGGGGTGGCCCCAGGGGGAAATTTAAAACCCCAAAGGGTTTTTTTTCCCCCCAAAAATAACCCCCTTTCAATTTTAAGGAAAACCCAAAAACTTTTTTTAAAGTTAATAAACCCAAAGGGGCTTCCCGGTTTTCCCCCCCAAAAAATTTAGAAAAAAGGGTTTCCCAAAGTTCCCCGGGGGGGGGTTTCCCCGGAAAAAATTTAAAACCCCAAAGGGGGGGGGAAAACCCGGGAAATAAAAGTCAAAAAATTGGAAAAATAAAAAAATCACTTGAAATTTTTTAAAGGGACCAAAAGGGCCCAGTAATGATTCCCTTGATAATCACATTGCTACAGTGGTTAGAAAATCCTTCTACGTGGCCCACCTAATCACAAAAGGGTTCACATCCAGATCAAAAGAGGTCATTGTGCCCCTCTACTCATCACTCATCAGACCCATTATAGAGTACAATGCCCCATTTGGGATGTACCTTATAAGACACCTGCAACAGCTGGAAAGACCACAGAAGTACCTCACCAAGAAAATCACTGGCCTCAAACAGATGCCCTATGCAGCTCGACTGAAGAAACTCCAGTTGTACTCGGTTGCATACCACCTACTCAGAGGTGATCTCTGCCTGACATACAAGGCCATGCCCAACCAAGAATTGATGGATATGCTCCTCCTAAAGAAAACCTTGGGATTTAAAGCTCACCACAACAATAAATAGGACGTGCTGGAGGGATAGATCCCTGTCCCAGAGACTTCCCATGCTTTGGAACAAGATCCCAATCTACATTAGGCAGAGCTCATCGCTAACACTCTTCACAAAAAACCTTGACGAGTGGATGGGAAACAGAAAGTTTACCTCAGGTATCACTTCAGTCAGGACAGAGGCACAGGGAAGTCATCTAAGGTGGCGGCAAAAGCCAACACATTCTGGCTAGGCTTATAAATGCCTTCAGGCAGATAGCCTAGTACTAACCTATGAGGGCTGAGTAAAGGGGGACAATGACATCCCTAGATCTAGACACAATCCAAACACACATATATATATATATATATATATATATATATATATATGTGTGTGTGTGTGTGTGTGTGTGGGTGTGTGTACATATACACACAGGTGAAAAAGAGCCTGCCATTTCTAGTGAAAGTTTGTAACATTAGGTACAGCATAGAGGTAAAATCCAATTTTTCTTTTGAAAGTGCAACAAGGTGAATGATTGGGCATGAATTTTGAATTATGGTAGTGTACATGGTTATGCTTAAAAGACAAAGGTAAACTTGAGGCATGGATCTGATATAGGAAAGAGAATAAAAAACAAGGACTCAAAAGCAAAAGTGGCAGTAGAAGAAATAGAATTGAACAGAAATGTTGAGAGGCAGACTTAGTTGAAAAGGACAGATAAATAATAAAAAATAGAACCAAGATTGTTAAAGGACAGTATAAAAAAAAAAACAAATAACATTGGAAAAAGTAGAACAGAGGGAGTTAAAGATTGCAATATTCAATAAATGCATATCTGAGTTAAAATAACTAGTAATATATTAGATGACTTTAAACATAATACATTATTCTGTGTAGGAATAGTGGAACAAGAGCATATCCAGCTGTCTTTTAGTTCTATGTTGCTACATAGACTGAGTAAAGTGACTCACCATAATGATTGTTTATTTTTGAGTTTGTAACAGATTTTGATTATGGGATCAAAGTGATCTGTTTGGGTACAACTTTACATTAGGTTTGAAATAGGCATTCATTTGAATTGCATAATATGTGGTGAACTGTTTTACAATGTAAGCAATCAGACCGTATTGTATTTCTTGCCAATGTGTATTATTTACTGCAACACAGTGATGTAATCTGTTTTGCAGGTCTAATGTAAACTTCCCCGTTTTTTTACAGCTTTGTTCAAGTTTATGCATATGTTTTAACTGAATACTTGTTAAGAAAGTTGGCTAAGTATTAAGTAAGTGAGTGCCATTCCTCATCAGTGATGCTCTGTAAGCTATGGTTAAACTTTATATAGCAGGCTTAATTTCTGGTTAGTCATTTTTGGTGATGTAGTCAGTGTGTTTACTAAATAGTAAAAGTATGATAACTTCTAGTAGTTTTATTTAGGATACAGTTTATATTTGTGTATTACCAAGTGATGTGATTTTGATGTGTTCTAGATTTTATTAAACAGAAGAAGGGCCAAACATTACTTTTTTTTATTTTGGCATTTAATAGTAACTGCAAGTTTAGAAGCCAAGTCTTAAAGGTACTAAAACTTTGTTAAGACTTGAAATGTTGGTATGACGATAATCAAACATAGTCAGGTTGAATTATCTCCATATTCAATAAGTGTTTCAACCTCAGTAAATAGCTTTTCCTTAGCTGAAATGGCGCACTAGGCGAAGTAGTGTTTCGGTGCCCCCTTATGCCCTACCCACAACATACTCACAAAACAACCCTATTTGAGCCACACCCACAGGTAGGTCCCTCCCCAAGAAAGTCACTCCGGCTGTTGTTGTTTGTCTTCCGGCTTTTCCCAGTTAGGGGTCGCCACAGCGGAACTCCAGTACGCTAATGATTGGCAGTAGATTTTCACGAACGCCAGCTCGATGCCCAACCTTCAACGAAGGCACACCCATTTACGCATGTCTTTCGAACGGCCACCCAACTGCGGGGAGGATATGCAGACTCCATACAGAAGGTACTCCTCGCACTCCAGCCGAGAATCGAACAGGAGAACTTATTGCTGTGAGGCAACAATGCTAGTTGTTGTGTCTTTCGGCTTTTCCCGGTTAGGGGTCGCCACAGCGGAACTCCGGTCCGCTAATGATTGGTAGTTGATTTTTACGTGCTGAGTTACCAGCCCTGACGCACAACCTTTAATGAAGGTACACCCATTCACGCATGTCTCCACGCAGAAAACGCTCTATCTGAGAATCAGTAATTTCCTTAAATCATTTAAATGCATAAGAAGAAAAAGATACCTTGTAATGTAGTTAAACTGCAACTACCTTTGTGTACTTATTTCCTACTTTAAATACCAGAACTGGATCATAGTCAAATAGGGCCCTAGGCAGGGTAATAGATTGCCCCCCCAAGCAACCCCTCTTGTAGCAACCCCTACCCTCCAGCAGCAGCCCCCTCCCCTGCCAGTCCAGTGTTCCAGTACTTAGCTATTTCTCACCAGTTACCATACACACTGTTCAAATCTATCAGTGTGCATACTTTCTTATTTACTTCCACAATGTTTACACATATTGAAATAAAATAACACAAACACAGATAGCCATTTGCTAAACAAACAATACAGTCTCGCAATGAATACAGATTTAGAATGAGCAGTAAACTTATCTGCCCTTGAAACTCACATTCATTACAATAGCATGAAAACCCAGATTCATAGAAAATACATCTGGCCAGTGGAGGATTAAGTTTACCATTGGGCTGTTTTCAAAATAGACTACTTGCACACATTTTTAGGGCCATGCATACAGGTATTTGTTTTTTGATTCATCTTCCTGACTGTATTAAATTATATTCCTTTATAATACACCACTTGCTAGAATGGGTTTTAAATTAGTAGTTTTAAACATTCTTTTAATAAGCAATGAAATAAAATGTACGAACCAATAACTACCCATTTCAGACAATTTCAACCATAAAAGGCCACTCAAAACTTCTGTAATTACAATCCACCAGTATCACTCAATACGCACAATCTCTGCAGAACTAAAACCATCTGAATAATTCTACGTTAAAGAAATCTGTAACTAATGAAGAGGTTGCTACTGACAAACAATTTTACATTTTAATGTTTTATCTATAAATTCAGTGCCTGCTGCCTTTGAAGAATTAGTTGCCTATATTACATTAAAAAAATTGGTAAGTTAGTGATATTGCAATAAGAAATAAACCAACAAGTTCATAGTTACTACGTATCTCATACAAAGGAGGACATACTCGGAGTATAGAACCCCTTTCCACCTTATAATGCAAACAATCGTATGGGTACTACACTATCAGCACTCCATTTCCATGGTGTGGGAGTAGAATCCACAGCCCTCTGCACTAAACGCAATTATGCTACCAACACTGCTTTCAGATTCTACAATACAGTGTGCCATTTGATAAACAAAAAACAGCTATTTGCACTTTGAAAACAGACATAGCATGAGCAGCAGTAAACTTTCTTCATCACTTATGTTTCAATTGTTATTTATAATTGATTATTTTTATTATGGTAAAACTAATCAAAAATTTCCAAACAAGAAAAGAAAAGGATCTGCTTTTGGCATTACAATTATCAAAAGTATGTTCTGTTATTGTAACACCTGATAGGAAGAACTTGAATGTGTCCTGTAAGTTGCAGATGATGTACCCATTCCTATCAGATATGAAAGTTATGTACTTATCATAATGGTATATTTATAGGAGTTAGTACATCCTCTGTAATGACCTTACCCACATTCCTCCAACTTGGTTGAAATGTTCACATGTATTGCATGTGTATATATATATATATATATATATATATATATATATATATATATATATATATATGTGTGTGTGTGTGTGTGTGTGTGTGTGTGTTTATGTTTTTACTTTAACATGCCCAACATCAGATTTGAAGAGGTAAAAGAGCACAGTGCGTGACTGAAATAGAAGTGAAGTACTAAGCAGTATGGGAAAGTTTGACTAGCCCTGCAGCCTTTTTTCTTGAGGCCTTAGTCTTATGCATTACAAATGGATGAATCTGCTGTTACAGATCTGTTGTTACATTAAGTACAAATATTTAAATCATTTTTACAGGAGGGATTTACCCCAGAAAGAATACATGCAACTCTAAGGTCAAACTATCTCAGAGTAAAATGAATGGTTAGTTTTGTTAGAAAACCAAGTCTTTCATGTTACTCCAAGGAGTGCCATCTCAGCATTGTACATGTAGTTTGAGTGAGTGTGGAAATACATCCCCATATTAGAAGGTACAAGAGGCAGAAACACTGAAAGACTTTTTATCTTTGTATTTAATTTAAACTTTACTTTTTAAAATTTTAAGGTATATGTCTTCAGATTTGCTATAATACATTTGAAATGACTGCCACATTTTTCTCAATTGAACTTTAGTCATGCATGCCAAAAGGCATCTTTTCTCCCTTTACAAAGCCAAACAAATTTAGTAAACAGTGCCAATGTAGCATCATTTTTTGTAGTCCTATTAAAAAGTAATTTACTTCACAAATGCTATATTCTCACTAGCACATCACTGTTACATTAAAGTCTTCACACAGTAAAATACCCAGATATGCTTCTAACACACCCAATGAATGTGATTGTGTTTAATATATTTCACGTTAGTGCTTCCAAGTAAGGAAACTCCCCTCACGTCAAACAGTTTTGCACAATGTAAAGTATACCATACTCCACTTCTCTTTTTTTATAGCTCTATAAATCTTGAAATCTGATTAATAATTTTATTGATCAAGCCTCCATCGTCCTTGTAGATGAAATTTAAAATGCATTTTGCACCAACTTGCAATACTGTTGGTCTATAAAACATTTGAAATTTCTTCTTATACAACAGCTATCCCTAGTTTGCATCTGTAACTCTGGTGTCATATAAAACATTTGAAAGTCCTTCTTACACAACAGATGTCCCCAGTTTGCATTTGTAACTGTGGTGTCATACAAGCCATCACTTTCACTCCTCAAACACCTTGATGATGACTTTTGAACTTATCTTTGGCATATTTAGTATCTAATCCATACATATCTGCATTACCTCTTCAAGCTATATATTTCTGTTCCACCTTACTTCAGTTTCCTTAAATCTCTTTTTAATGCCCATTTATTGCAATCAGAGAGGACAAGATAAGAAAAAAAAGCAGGTGCATGCACACGTACACAGCCACTTTACTGGGGCAGACTTAAATGCTGTGAAACAAACCTATTTCTGCTGATGAAGCTACTTGAAATATTAAATTGGATTGCCTTTTATCAATTCAATGTGACACACATACTCTCTCACACAGCAACACACACACACACTCATAGTAACAGAACGACTAATTTAAATTACATACAAACACATATACACACAGACACACTTTCTCTCGCATACAGAAACGAACTGCTTAACTTACACATAGACTCACACTTACACTTACCTTGTATTGAATCTGAATGGCCACATGTGCATGCATGACCTTAACCCCTCTCTTCACTGAACTAACAAGTTCCGCGCGTAACGACAGAATTATTATTATTTTTTTTTTTTTACTTCTTGAAGCCAGCCTCCTGGCCATCCTGAAGCTATAAAAGTGGGAGGGTGCTTCCCCCTTCCCCCTATGGTTTTGTTATTTTTGTGATCTTCTCGGCACCCTTCACTCAGAAACAGGGCGCTGAGAAGATCGCAAAATAACAAAAGTATACTGTTTGTCTTTTTTGGCTAATTAAAATAAATAAATAAATACATAAAATTCCGCCCTTTATGAGGCCGGCTGTACGGAGCCCTAGGCAGTCGCCTATACTTAAGGCCGGCCATGGGTAGATCTCAGGATAGGGACTTATGGTACCACTACTGATGTGGGTAGGAAAAGTGAATGAGAGCCTTTTAAGCATCTACTCTGTACTCAACAATTTAGGCCATTTTAAAGCCACTTTATAGTGCCTGTATGCCTTTTTAGTTTGAATTGTATAGTGATGAGTATCTGACAAGGTAAGTGTCACATCCTCTGAATAAATGTTAGTGTAAATATGCTACAAATTCAACAGCATTACGTCACTGATCATTAAGCTTAGAAATGTTAATACTGTTATTTCAGAGGTATAATTTGGCTAGTATCCATGATATGAAGGGCTATAATCGTTTATTATTAATTAACTGCATTCTGGTTTGGCTATGAGCATGCTTTTCTTAGATATTTGAGAGGGAAGACAGAATTGCTATAGATCTGAATTTAGATCTACAGTGCCAGATTTGTGGAGGATGATACAAGATCGTTTCCATATAGTGGAATACTTTGATGAATATGTTTATTGGAAATTATACTTGATAAAATAATGAGTTAGTAGCTATTTGAAATATTTTGATGGGAAATGATTAGGTACTAAAGCTGTAGGTTTCAGCTTCTTAATAATTTCTAATTGCATCTGTTGACACTAGACCAAACTTGTATGAAACATTTTTACCATTTATGAGTGGATTTTCATTTAGCTCATTTTATAAGCACATTGAGTACTGCATTTGTCATTATTAGGGAGAATTTTTATTCATGTCAAAGGAGATTATTTACTGAGATCCAGAAATACCCAAGACTGGTTTTATAAATGGTTTGTATATTGCGATGGTAGGTTGTCTTGTCATTTTGAATAATCAGCTTTACTTTGTTTTTTAGTTGTGTGAACATTTGAAAATTATCTGGAGGTTTGTCAGGATTTTCAAATGTTCATAATTTGTTTAGTTTAAAGAGTCAGCCAATGAGCAACAAGAAATATAACTTTTTCATGTGTTATGTTGCTATTAAGTTAAGAATGTTGAGAAAGTGTGTTAAATGTTGGATAACATATAGAGGTAACATTGAGAGGATTCCTCTTACAGCTTCTGAGTAGTAAGTTGAATATGGCATCATTAAAATGTTTGAGGTTAATTACTCCTCGATTAAAGGTATAATTTTTGGCAATTTTATATTATTCCATTTGGTGTGAATTGGTTGATGATTGATGGTTACTTGGCAAATATAGCATAATTCTAGGTGTACAGTTTGGATTATTGGTTAGGAACGAGTCCACAGTATTTTGTCTCCCTGTTATTTTGCCTGTCCTAGTTGGATTAATGATTAATTCTGTTAGACAACCGGTCTTGATGTTTGCAAGATATGTGCATGAATATTTCTCTATACTGAGTTTAAGTCAGTCTGTATTAATATCACCTACTATAGCCATGTCTTCTGTATTTTAAGGTATTTATATTATTGTGTTCAGATGATGATGATAATATGTATATTGAGATAATGTGAAGAGTTTTATGGCTTCCTACTCTGAGAAATGTAGGCAATTATTTCAGCAATATTGAAAGTAAGTATTGCTCTTTTATTTCTTTTTAGTTCTAATGTGTTGGAATACATTATTACTCTATCCCAAACTCTATTACTAGGTTGCTTTGTCTGTGTAATGGAATAAGCTACAGGGAAAGTCTCTCCATTTATTATTGGGGACTGTCACCATATTTCTTTTACAGCTATCATAATAAGACTGGTATAAGGCAGGCAAAACATACAGTTCAGGCAGCTAATTACAAATGCTTCTAGGATTAGTATGAGTTATTCACTATGTATATGTTTTGCAGTGGATGAACTGTGAGTGGAAGTTAAGGGGTGATTAGGATTGTGAAAGAAGATTTGACTAATTGTCTCCATAGGCTGGATTCATAAAGGTTACCACAAAGTGTACATCATGTGTACAGTTAGTGCAATCTTCCCGAGTGAATAGAGAGCACAAGCATTTCAGAATTGTTGTTCTTGAATTCAGAAAGTATATTGAAAGTATACACACAGTGTACACTTTGTTGTAACCTTTATGAATGTTCTGTACATCTAAGTCAGTCCATGTGAATATTTTTTTTAAGGTAACTGTATACTATTTTTTTAAACATTATTGTTTTGCTGGGTTGTGTAGTGTTATTTGAGTGTTTATGGCTAATATAGTTTATACTTAATTTCCCACTTTAGTAGTACAGAGTTTGTATTTTATCATGTCCATCATGAGTAATGTACAATGATAGTTGTGGCTAATACTTATAAGAATGTTAATAAAATGAAGTACAATATAATAAGATGTTGTAGCATTTCCTTTGGGGGGGGGCTTTAAATTCTATATGGAATGGCGTTTGATGTGTATGGAGCTGTTGTAAGCTTTTTAATCGACAGTTTTATTTATTTGAATTCAGAGTGATAAGGGGATGTTATTGTGTGGTGTTGTTTTCATTTATCTTAAAATGTGCATTTGTATAACAAATTTCTTATTCACGGTCAGTACCTAAATGATAGACATTTAGGGAAGTATAAACATATGGACACCAAGGGAGGCCAGGGATGGGGACATAAGTGTAGCAAAACAGTCCCCAGTCAGTGTGAGTGGTAGCCAATCAGTGTACACACACATACATTGCAGAGACAGTGAACAGAATGATGTGGATAGAAGAGTTCATAGGTTCATAGGTTCATACTAGGCTATCTGCCCAAGGGCATTTATAAGCCTAGCCCATAGTTATGTGGCTTTCACCACCCCTTTAGTTTGAAGAAAACTATGCCCATTATTTTGCTGTGCCTCTGTCAAGCAGTGACACTGAGGTAATCCCTGGGGTATATCTGCGATATATATGTGCTAGATATTGTTTTGAAATGTGATCATATATATGTATATGTTTAGTTTCTTTTTTAACAAATGATTTTTGCAGTGTGTTTCTTTAAATTTTTTAAATTGTACATTTGAATAAGTCATGTGACTTTGGCTGCAGTCACATGACTACTAGGCCTGTATAAAAGCAGTTGCTTTGTGTATATGTATGTGTTTAGTATTGAGAAAGGGTTCATACCCGAAAGCTTTGCGTCATAAAGTGATTTGTTCTCAGCATTCCTTGTGTGATTTTGGATCTTTTTGCAGTTTGTTTTTCTACCATTAGTATTACTCTGCTGGACTGTTGAGTAACTATATTTGGTAGCCTTTCTTGCAGCCTGTTACCTTTTTGGAAATATGGAATCACTACATTCGTTGTTTTGACCAGAAGTTAATCCTTTGATGTACTTTGTTCGTGTCATGGCTCCTGAAAATGGAGCAGGTTACTTTGGACAACTCTTCTAAAGGTGACATTGATACTTTTAACTATAAAATTGCATTGCTTGAACGTAAAGTTGGTTCATACAAGCGTTTTCAGTGGCAGAGGTTTAGCTTCTCTGCATACCTTAAAATGGGATAGTCCCTCGTGGACTAAGAATATTGAAAATGCCATCGTATGAATGTGTACCCTGAACTCCTCAAAAGGTGGCAGCAAATGAACTTGAAGCTAAGCTTAGACTATATGTCACTAATGAATGAATATTTTATGTCTGTTGAACAAGATTTGAAGACTGAAATTATTAAATTAGATGAAGAACTGAAATCACTTGTATGTTTTTCAGAGATGTCATCCAAATATAACCATCTATTCAGTAAATTTCGTGAATTAGATGACAAGCTTGAGCTAGTTAAGAAAAGAAAACTTTCTCGAGACATTAATGATTTCAGAGTGGGTCACATCTTCTCTTGGCCCAGGAATGACCCAAGAGAATCAACCATGGTAACATCTAACAAAAATCATAATGCAAAAACTTTTGCTGGTACTTCTATTAGGGCGCTAGATGCATTTCAGCCCCTTGATTCAAATCTGACTGTTGGCGCCAATTCTATACAAACAGACACTGTCACTTTAACTCCTTCTGAGTCTGTAACCACTGCCTCTTCTAGTAGCGTTAACACTGGCCGTGTGACGTCGCTATGGATACCTCATCAACTGCTGCCTTGAACTTAGTATCGGATGTACAGCATGTTAATAAAAATGCATCAGTCGACTTTAAACTTCAGAAGCGGTTTCAGTTAGAGAACCGAACGGGCGTGTGCAGGACTCTTTAAACAAGAGGGAACCATTATCGATGAAGCTAGAGACTTGTCAGTGAAAGCATATACAGTCCGTTGAGACAGGGCAAGAATGCCCAAGTAGTAAGAGGTGTTTTAAACCTCTCATCTTTTGTTTTGAGTGATTCTCATGTGTCTCTTCTTTCAAAAGGACTGAGTTTCATACCTATGACTAACTTGGATTTAGTTGACATTATTACCGACTTGAAAATGTTTGTGAGAAATTTAAATTTGAAAATTCTGTTTAATGTCAGTACTGCTCCTAATAACATTCTCAGAAAACATAGCGTTTTTATACCTGTGAATACACCCATTACTACTGCATTTTACAATGTCTGTGAAGCTGATTTTAGGCAACAGTTTAATGTCTGTGATAGAAAGTTTATCTATAACTTAACCTATGAGCAACATCTTGCCTTGCAGAATCTCAAAAGGAATAGTGAAATCATCATTAAGCAAGCAGATAAGGGAGGAAGTATTGTGATCATGGATAGAGCTTGCTATAATTTATCAATGGATAAGCTACTAATGGATACTTTGTCCTTTAAAAAAATTAGTTCTTTGGATGTAAAGAAGCATATTACTGACGTTAACTTACATGTTTATGACATGCAGTTTAATAATAATATTAGTTTGGAATTATTTAACTTTTTCTGTACCCTGTCCATCTATACCTCAGTTATACGGACTTCCTAAAATACATAAGTGTTTGTTAGACCCTCCCATGAGACCCATTGTTTCTGGCAATGGGTGGGTAACCGAACCTGTTTCGGTTTACCTTCAGAAACAATTGTGTCCTTTTAGATAAATGTAATTATGTTTTGAAAGATACTGGTGATTTTCTCTTCAAACTTTCAAAGTGGTATTACAGTGAACCATGTAATTTGAATGATTTTCTATTTGTTACCTTAGACATTGTATCGTTGTTCACTGTCATCCCTAATCTGTATGGCATAGAGTCCATTAGGAAGTTTTTGACTACTGAAAAATCCTTAGTAAGTGATTCTATTCAAAATATATGTCAATTGTTGGACCTAGTACTTAGCCACAATGTTTTTATTTTCAATCAACAACCGTATTTGCAGGTTAACGGGGTCGCCATGGGTACCCCCGTGGCCAATACATATGCAAACCTTGTACTGCATCAGTGGGAATTAGACAATTAGCATGATGGAAAAATTTTTTTTGACACACGTGTTGTGTTCTATCAATGGTTTGTTGATGATTGTTTTTTAATTTGGAATGGATCTAGGGACAGCTTAGAAGAATATCTTGTACACTTGAACAACACAACATCCTTTTTGAAGTTTAAGTCGACCATTACTAGTAAAGAGGCTTCCTTCCTTGATGTTAACATTTTTTACAAGGATGGATTATTAGGCACTTCTGTTTTTAAGAAGGAGACATCTGTGGGCAGATATGTGCATGCGGACAGCATGCATGCCCCGCATGTTTTTCGAGGTGTGATTAAGTCTCAATTCATTCGAGTGAGTAGGCTCAACACAGATGATATTGTTTTTTGTGAGCAGTTAAATGATACATTTAAGGATTTTGTTGATTGTGGCTATGCATTGTCTATTTTAAATGAGATGAAGAACCAGGTATCTAGTAATAGGCACTCACTATATGCCCCATACTTCAGGAATTATAATCTTATGAACCCTGATGTTGTGATAAATCAAGCTGTAAACTCTACTGTGCAAATATTTAGATATGTGACTGGTTTTGCAAGTAAGGTTTCCCTTGTTAAGCGCACTATCTATAAATATTGGCCTATTTTAATGGCATCCCCTGAGATTACAAAATTGTTAGGTGATAAGCCATTCTTTAGCTTTAGAAATATGAAAACCCTCAAAAGTATGCTATGCTATAAAGATTTTAGCCCTTATTTGAATTTGTGCTTTGATAGACCTATATGCCCTACACTTAATTTTGGTACCTATGCATGTCACAACTGCTCCTGTTGCTCAGACCTGATAAGATATGTGGAATCTAATAGTTATGTGCACACGATCACACACCATACATATACATTCCCTGTAAGAGCTACTTGTACTACTACCAATGTGGTGTACATGGCATCATGCTCTATATGTCCTGCATACTACATTGGAAAGACTACACGTAGACTTAAGGACAGGATTATTGAACACAAATCAGAAATCAGGAGGAAGTATAGTCAGAATGCCTTGTATAAGCATATTGAGATTTGTGGGGACAGGCATACATTTAGATTTAGGGTCATTGATTTGGTGATTCCCTCACTCAGATGTGGTGATATTAATAATTTTCTTGAAACTAAAGAATATCAATGGATAATACGTTTGGGAGCTGATAGTCCTCCTGGCCTTAATAGTACAGTAAGCATTAAACCAATTCTTATTGGATTACAACGCAAGTTGAAATGATACCCTTATTAACCTGTGCGCATGAGCATGTTTATACATTGATGTTAATAAGTGCATCTGTTGTGTACATGTATGTGTACACCTATGTTTTAATATTTTTAGAGTTTATATTAAACTTATAGGTATATATGTATATTTTTATATTTTTATAATCAAGAATATATATGTGCTAGATATTGTTTTGAAATGTGATCATATATATGTATATGTTTAGTTTCTTTTTTAACAAATGATTTTTGCAGTGTGTTTCTTTAAATTTTTTAAATTGTATATTTGAATAAGTCATGTGACTTTGGCTGCAGTCACATGACTACTAGGCCTGTATAAAAGCAGTTGCTTTGTGTATATGTATGTGTTTAGTATTGAGAAAGGGTTCATACCCGAAAGCTTTGCGTCATAAAGTGATTTGTTCTCAGCATTCCTTGTGTGATTTTGGATCTTTTTGCAGTTTGTTTTTCTACCATTAGTATATCTGCGATCTCCCATCCATTGGTCAAGATTCCTCTTGAACAAGGCCAGCGAGGTGCTCTGCCTCACATGTACCGGAATTTTGTTCCACAGCATAGGGAGTCTCTGGGTGATGAATCTGTCCCTCCAGCACGTTCTATTTATAACCGTGTCAAGGTTTAAGTCTCCCGCCCTTGTGGTTCTGAGGGATCTAGATTTTTTGAGGTGAAGCATGTTCATCAAATCTGGGTTTGACATGGCCTTGTATGTCAGGCACAGGTCACCTCTGAGCAAGCGGTATGCGACTGAATAGAGCTGGAGTTCTTTCAGTCGGGCAGCATAAGACATATTTTTGAGACCCTTTATCCTTTTGGTGAGGAACTTTTGGGGCCTTTCCAGCTGCTGCAGGTGTCGGGTCAGATACATTCCAAATGGGGCATTGTACTCAATCATTGGTCTGATGAGTGATGAGTACAGTGGGACGATGACCTCCCTTGATCTAGATGTGAATCCCTTCATGATCAGGTGGGCAATGTAGAAGGTCTTCCTAACTACTTTAGCAACGTGAGTGTCAAACGAAAGGTTGCTGTCAACCTGGGTCCCCAGATCCCTGATAACTTCTTCTGTGCTCAGTGGATTGCCACCTATATGGTAGCTAGGGGTAACCTTGTTTTTCCCGAAGGGTATGACTATGCATTTCTTGGCGTTTAACTTTAGGCCATGGCTCTGGCACCAGTTTTCCGTTTCTGTGAGGCCCTTCTGAAGGATATCTGTGTCAGATGTGTTTTCGACTATGGCGCCCAGTTTGCAGTCATCTGCAAACTTTGTCAGCGATAACCCTCCCGTGTTTGCTTGTACTTCAGAAAAGTAGATGCCGAACAAGAGTGGACCCAGGACTAAGCCCTGTGGGACACCACTTGTGACAGGCTTTGAGTCTGACATGGCGCCAGCAACTCTGACCCTGTGGGTTCTGTCACTTAGCCAGTTTGCAACCCATCTTGTGATGTATGGGTTTACATTCAAGCTGATGAGTTTTTTGATGATACCTGAGTGGGGTATAGTGTCGAAGGCCTTTGCCAGGTCGAGGTAGGCTGTATGGACTGCCTTACCCTCATCAATGGCCTTGGTGACTGTTTCGAAAAAGTCAACCAGGTTTAAAAGGCATGATCTGCCTTTGACAAAGCCAAACTGGGTTGGATCCAAAGTCTGCAAGTTCCCTATGTCTTTATTTATGAGTTCCATTATGATCCTCTCTATGGCTTTGCAGATAAGGCTTGTCAAGCTGATGGGACGGTAATTTCCAGGGTCGGTGGAGGCATCGCCCTTGTGAAGTGGGACCACAGTCGCCGTGCGCCACTCCTTGGGTACGTATCCTGAGGTGAGGCTAAGATTAAACAGCTGTCCTAACTGCGGGTTTAATTCCTCATTGAGTTTGTGGATCACACAGCCGGGGACACCATCCGGTCCCATGGATGCTGTGTTTTTTGCCTTGGAGAGAGCAGTTCTCACCTGGGCGTTAGAGATGTTTGGGGGGCTACAATCCTCTGGTATAGATATCTCTCCTTTTTGGGGGGGGGGGAGTTTGCACTGAACCTGTCAGCCAGTATGTTGGCAATGTCTGTAGGTTCAGTAATCTTCACATCATTTTGAACTACTTCTGAGCATATCTGGGAGTTTCCTCCTAGGTTTCTAACATAGCTAAAGAAGGCCTTATGATTGTCTTTTGAGTCCTTGGCGATTTTTCTCTCAAAATTTGCCTTGGATGATTTTATGAGAGCTCTTAGTTTTTTACTTATAATGATCAAAGGTGTCTTACCTTTCAAAGATTTTGCTCTATCTTGTAGTAGCTTCCTCCTTTTGTTGTAGAGCTTGTTTATGGCTGGGGTCCACCAGACAGGACGCTTGCCTTTGGTACAAAGAGTCTTAGTTTTGTTTGGGATTGCCTGATCCATGCAGTCCTGTAGGTGCTGGTAGAAGGCATTTGTAAGTGTTTCAGCGGTTTGAGTAATGTTTATCACCGACTCAGGGGCCTTAAAGGAGACCACACTAGTTTTTAGAAGTGTGAAGTCGGCTTTTGAGAAGTTCTTCACTGTGGTCTTTTTTATTTCAGGTGGGGGCGGGATAAGGACCTCCAGTGAGATTAGTTTATGATCTGATCTCACCAGTGAGGGGTATACTTCCGGTGTTGAACATTGTGATCCCATGTTCATGATGATGAGATCAAGTATGTTTTCTCCTCTTGTGGGGATGGTGACTAGTTGTTCCATGGCATTTGAGTTTATGAACTCCAGGAACCTTTGGGCTAGAGTGTTTGGGCTTGAGTAGTGTTCCCAGTCTATATTAGGGTAGTTGAAGTCACCTAGTATGATGGTGTTTGGAGATACATTTAACCCCTCCAGTGTTTTCAGGAAGGCCATGTGAGGTTCCTGAGTTTGAGAGGGTGGCCTGTAACATGCTACAAATTGCAGAGCAGTCTTGCCTATGGTTAATTGCACCTGGATGGTCTCCGATGCATTGTGCGTTGCCACCAACCTTGAGGTGTGGGTGTCCTTTATGAAAATGGACACCCCCCCTCCTTTCTTGGTGTTGTCCGGATTTTGGGGCCAGAACACATGATATGAGGTAAAACCTGATAGTGCTGGGGTGCTCTCAGGAGCCTTGAACCAGGTTTCTGTCACAGCACAGACATCGATGTTCTCCATACTGAGAAGGGCCTCGAGTGCGTGCATTTTGAGATTGAGACTTCTGGCATTGAGCAGCATTACCCTTAGTTTTTTTTCCTTTTTTGTGTTCTAGGGTGGTAGGTTTAGAATTTGAGCCTTGCCTAAAAAGGCACTATGGGGGTGGCAGAGCCTTTGCCAATATCCGGAAGCCCAGGGTGACAGATGCAAGCCATCCCTTGCGAAGCAGCGTGGCTTGTCCAGCATGTCATCCCAGGCAGACAGACATTGGATCCCCTTTGAATGACACCAGAATTTAAGCCAATTATTAAAGCTGATCATCTTATCTCTGTATTGTGGCATCATTCTTGGTGAAGGTAGGATACTGCTCAAGGTCAGGGTCATACCTGCCTGGGCTACATAATCAGAGAGCTCCTCAATGTCTCTTTTCATGTAGTCCAAGGAGTGCGTCTCAGGTCGTTGACACCAGCATGGACAATGACTGAGTCATACTTGTACCTGCTGTTGAGAGACCTGAGTGCTTGCGTTATGTGGCGGATTCTAGCGCCCGACAGGCAGCTTACTGTGACCTTCTCCTTACTCAGTCTGGTGGCGGGCGTCAGTGTGTCTGACTATGGAGTCACCAATGACAGTGTGTCTGGCATTGTGTTTGGCCTTAAGGGCTGTGACTGTTTGACACTCTGACTGTGTGGTCTATGTGTTGCATGTGTTGGGTCCTGAGGTGGTAGTTGTTTGGGTGTCTGCTTTGGTGGCCTCTGCTGTTTTGGTAGATTTTTGATCAGAGCCTCCGAGTATGTCTTTGTGTGCTTATGTGTATGATTTGAAGTTGTGATGGTACTATGTGTGACTGGGTAAGTAGTGTGTGTGGTTACCTTCTCCTCCTGTCTGGTCTTGCCAGTCCTATGTTGAGAGAGCTCAGCCTCCAGTTTGGCCGTATAGTTGCATCGCTCGCATGTATTTGTGTTTTGTGGGAGAAGGAGAGGATTGTCTGTGTACATGAGGCAATTGTAACATTGCCTCAATATTCTGAGTTCACCAGCTGAGCAGGAGTGGACACTAGCAACTGATCCCTCGACATGCTAGAAGGAATAGATAAAAAAAAAACTTACAAAAGACTCCGGGGGATGTGGGTTCTAGGCTGGTGGAGTACTATCTATAATAAAAGTGCTTTATCAAGGTGAAAGTACTGTAGGAGCAAGTGCTAGGCTTTACAGATAGAGAATAGTCTACTTGGGAATCAAGTAGAGATTAACTTTTTAGTTATAGGATACGCTGGTTAGATGAGCAGTACAGTTCGAGGAAGGTAGTTTTAAGGGAAAATTTGAAGAGTGGAATTTAGGTAGCCTGAATAGTTTAACCGCCACTGCTCTTGTGTGCAACAGTGGCAACTCCTCGCTAACGCGCGCTTTATAGCAGGGGGCTGGAAAAAACAGGAAATGACCCAAAATGGCCAACGAATTACTAGTTGCTGTCTCTAACCACTCCTCTGAGGACAACAAGCAGCTCAGTACTCCCCACTCACACTGGTGAGTAAAGAAACTACCTCTGGCCACACAAGAAAATGGAGGAACACAGGAACCAAATACAAAGCCCAGGGATCAGCAAAATCTGATCACTGGAACAACTATTGCAAATCTACCAACTAAAACCATTTTAACAAAGAAAGAGTAGCTAAATTATGACAGTATTAAACGCACATGTATTCTAAAAGGATTTCATGCATCATTACAGGATATTTCCCTGTCCTTAGCTCAGTATTTAGGATGAGGGACATGGTAACATGATATAAACAGGTGTGGAAAAATGTAAATAGACCAAACAAGCAGCTAAAATAGGTTAATAGAGAGGCAAATGATTAAAAAGGGGGGGGGGGCTGCTGTTGGAGCAGGCATAACAGACTTTACCATCTATAGGGACACAAACTGAGTGACTAACCAAAAACAGTGCAAATGTCTTCATGATCAGGACTATTGCAGTATCTAGTGTCTGGAGAAAGCTTTCCAGCAGCTTAAGGGTTTGTTTCCTGAATTGAAGTACTTTGAAAAGTTATTGTAATGTTTATAGGGCAGGGGAAAGAAATCAACTTCCCCTGGCAGAGAAAGAGCAAAGAGATAGGCAAAATCAGTACACCAGAAATATAGAAAACAACACTTTAATACAAGAACCAGGCAACAAAAATGAATATGCTATTGTAATCCTACATATCTTCTCACCAGAAGGTAGACCAAAGATGAAAACAAAAAGTGCACATCAGCTATCATCTACCACAACAGTATTCAGTTATGAACGTAAACATCATCTGCAGTTTTAGCATATAATGCAAGTAGTGCATAAATTATGAAACTGTACATTCACGTTGTTCATTTTACAACTAAGAAACTGTAACACATGCAGTTAGACCGCTACTGATTTGTACAAATAATCCCCTAATAAAAATAACTTTCAGTAACTAGGTATTTTGCCATGAAGAAATTACAGTTGTAGCAATGTTTAAAAATAGGAACAGCTGAAGGAATGACAAAAAAGTAGTAATATTATAACATGGAACTAACAATGAAATGCAATAAAAATTGCTTTCCTACATACAAAACAAGTGCCCTTATAGGTGGTAGAATGGAATAAATAGTAATGTGTGCATGTGCGTGCGCGTGTGTCTCTCTCTTTAGATATATAGATGTGTGTGTGTGTGTGTGTGTGTGTGTGTGTGTGTGTGTGTGTGTGTGTGTGTGTTTGTGTGTATCTCACTCTCTCTTTTTCTGTGTGTGTGTCTTTAAAGAGAGAGGGAGTAAACACAAACACATTTATTACCTATTTATGCCTTTGCCATTTGTTTCTAAATGGCAATATTCATGTAAATAGTTCAAGTATTATAAATGGTGGTAGGTAGACAAATATTTTTATAAAATATGCATTCTCCATAGAAATAAACTGAAAAGAAAAAAAAATTTCATTATGTCACTCTGCTGTGGCAGTTTAGAAACTGAGCAGATGATGAAAACTTAACCAGTAGATGCCTTGGGGTGGATGCCTTTGGCATGATTTCTCACTATTTCATTAAATATAATGAGCTACAAACAAATGTTATGGCCTTGGTACACTGAAGCATTAATTCAGGAAAATCTGCTTGAATTTCTTAAGTCTTACATTTCTAGGGGAAAAGAGTAGGAAACAAGTCACAGAAGGAAACCACTGCTTCTAACTTTTGCTACTGCACTACCACGGTTGTGGAATGTTTGAAGCTAGGAAGTAAGCCCGATATATTAAAAGGTTATTGCTGAAGGTCACAAAGGTTTTGAAACAATACGGACATTTACAAGAGGATGCACTGCATCATAATCTGTTACTGTTCTCAGTGGGGTTCTTTGTCTCCTATTTGATAGCGTTTGCTTTTTGTTTACATTGCGATTTGTGAATGCAAATTATAAAACTCATTAGGCATTTTACTATTTAATATTTTTTTCAAATTAAAAAATAAATAAAAATAAATGGGTACAAGATTGTAAAAATGAAGCATTTCCTAGTGAGAGAGGAAACCCGTTTTTTAATAAGGATTTTGCTTTAAAAGTATTTCTGGAAAAATGAAGTAAAATCTAAATATCTACACACATGAGCACACAGCCAATAAGTATTACATTAAACATAAATTATCAGTGGTAGTTTCCTGAGGGTTAAATTATCGTAAACATAGTTCTTATAAAGAAGTTTCTTCAGGAGGAAAAAAAAACTGTGTGCAAGTAATGTTCTCCTTCATATTCTTTTTTTATTAATGTTGCTTCTTTAACACATATTTTACAGAATATTTTACCATATTATATGATTTCAGTATCAGATCCAGTTCAAAAAAATTGCATACAGACACATGTACACACGTGTATAATTCAGACTATAACCACTAAGCTGTCATGGGCTCCTTGCCTGACTACATGCACCCATGATGAACTGAGACAAATAATTAAAAAAAGTAGGATGGCAGATTCTATGTGCTAACTGTCCTTTAAGATCCCTTTATTGTTGTCTGACCATTAGATTCATACTAAAACTATAAGTTTTAAAAAGAAGCTCACCATCATATACTGTAAACAACCAATTGGGATTGTAGGTGAGACAAATCAGTCAATGAACAATCTGAGAAGCATTGCACACAATTCAGGTCCCAGGCTAAAAGAAGAGAACACTGTTCATTGCCTGGTCCACTGCTGAAGTCAGTGCTGCAAAGTCCCAGCAAGATTTAGATCAACAAGTTGTTGGAAAAGGTCTGCTATGTCTGCAGGTGTATATAGTTCAACTGCAATAAACAGAGTAGCACACCTGAAGTGAAAATATCGGCTTCTAGAGCTGCCCTAATAAAACACTGTTAAAGAGTCTGAGGTTTGCAACTGTAATCAAACAACATCAATCATGTAGCAAGGGATGGAAGATAAGTACAAAGGAAGAAGGTGTGGAAGGTAAGTACATAGGAATACAGTGTGGAAGGTAAGTACATAGGAATAAAATGTGGAAGGTACACAGCAACAAAATTTGGTCATGGGAATTTGCTCAGAATGAAAGGTCAGGTGTCAAGCAATGGAAGGAAGTATGTGCCAAGAATACAAGCTACTTGAGTGGCAGGCAACATTCAGGCCATCAAAAACAGAGCCAAATATAAGTAAATGAAATTTTCACATCCCTAAAATCCAACCAAAAAATGAACTAAGAGCACTTAGGAAAGAGGTATTTCTACTGCATGACTGAACTTCCATATTCTCACTACTTATACATATTAATTCAGAGGTTACTGTACATTGGAATAGAGAGAGAATACTCAGAGACAACACAATCTCAGAATCAGTGTATATTCATCTGATTTGCATTTACTTTTTCAATGTTCTGAGGATTGCAGTTGCAATCATCAAATATTCAACAGACAACCCTCACAAAAGTTATATAGTGTTAAAAGAAATATCCTTGCAGATTTTCTGCCATGGACATCACTTCATCAGTGGTCATGAGTTTCTAGTCAAGATATTTAGTGGTTAAAACAACTAAATCTAAACAAATTAATTCTAACAAAGAAACTTTGGATCTGTAATAATCTGGCACATACCCGGTCACTAAAAATGGCTCCCACAGAATGTGACATAAGACAAAAGGTTTTGCATAGATGTGCACCCAATCTCTCCTTAATTAAACATAATGCCACTAAGGTTGCATTTACTTACATTTAGGAAAGGAGCAAATATCAATGAGTTGCCTTTTTAAAGAGTAGAAAAGTGACAAGGTATCCTGTTCCTGAATCTGGCATGTTAATCATAAAGAATATTTTTCTAATATATGATAGGGCCTCTAGATGACAATTTTAGGTATGAAAGTCACCTATCTAAAAATCTTAATGTATTCTTTCCCACAGGATGTTCCTTAAGTTAGATACTGGTCACAGTCCTTTTAAGTTTACATTATATCCTTTAGTCTATCCACAGCCATAGAAGTGTTTACAAAATGTCTCAACCCAGCATGTGCATACCTGAGACTACTACAAAATCATTAACTGCATCCTCAGCTACAGAGGATAGGTGTTTTGTCTTTCCCATGGACTCAAAATCTCTACTGTAGCACCTAGGCATTTTCCTCATACAAAGAGCCAAGGCAATACAGAGTCAACAAACTAGATTGTCATAGCTCAACTTTTTAGCTTTAAGAAACTCTTAACAAAACACACTTTTTACTTCTCATCTTCTGTTTTGTAGTTAATATCTAATGTGTTTTGATGTATACACTATATACCTGCTTAATTTGTACCTGTTCTTACTAATGTTTGCATGTGGAGCTTTTCTTCCCGGGCCTCTGCTGAAAATGGACATATATCCAGGTGGACTAGCCCAGTCAACAAATGTAAAATAAATAAAATAAAATAAATAAATAGCTCCTAAATGGTCACGATATCATTTCTTTTTTCTCACCATTTTCAAATGTTCTCTTGTCAATTTACAAAGATCTATGATATCAGCACAAGGGGGTCTATACACCTGCTTTCTCACAAAGATCTATGATATCAGCCCAAGGGGGGTCTATATATCTGCATCTCACAAAGATCTATGATATCAGCACAAGGGGGTCTATATATCTGCATATCACAAAGATCTATGATATCAGCACAAGGGGGTCTATACTCTATCCAAACTTCAAGGCTCTAAAGCCTCTATATGGTGGATGGATTGTAACTATTTATTTATTTGTCTTTGTTAACTGGGTAGATGGGCTGCTCCTGGGACCGTTTTCATCCACAGCCAAGATGCCAATCATGTGAACAGTTCAGTATATGTGTGTGTCATAACACATTTTAAACATTAGAACATACAGATTCCAAATTAAAGATGCATAGGGACAGAACATTAACTAAGATACAGCATTACTATATAAATGGCAGAATCCTGCAAACTACCACCACTCAACTCCAAACAGTTTAATAATTTTGTGTACAGTGAGTGATATAGCTCTTAAATAATGCCAAAAGGCAATAGATCATCTCATCTGTCTGAGAAGAAAAATATTTTCTTTTGGACAAGAGAACAGTTGACAGAGCCTAATTTCTCTTGAGTTCCACACCTCCTGGATTACTTGGAGCACCTGTAATTGTCTGCATTCATATTGTTCCTCAGCTCTCCACAAAGTTTGCAGTTAAATATTTCCAGAATATAATTGCATTTGACACTATCTAAGCATCAGCTTTTACTAGTCTAGAATTGGAAAGCTATAACAGAAAATCTGAACTTGTCTTCTTCAATGGACTTAAGATTTCTGTCTCGAAATATATATTTCTTAGTGCAGTAATTTCAGAGAGAAAAGTTTCATATACTCAGTGTAGTGAGAATGCAAAGAGAAATTCAGCAAAAATCCTTACATGCAGTACGCAGTCAAATACAGTAAAAATGTCATTAAAAATACTTGATTTATTCTGCTATGGATCAAAGAGATTCTATAGACTGTGTGGCGATCTCCTGCTTTTTTCCATTTATGGTAAATAAAATGCTAACCTAAAGAACATACTTGATAATGAAACTAATTGTTTAGGTAAGCCATAAAAAAAACATTAGCAGTAAAAAGCCTAGGGCTCGTGGCACTGAATTCTGTTCTCAATGCAAGTATGAAAGCAATTGTCCATATTATTTCAAACATACTTTGGGGAGAACTTTTGGTCCCATTATTCAATACACCTGTACTTCCTAAAATGTAATTTATGTGACTGTTTCTACTGCAATACATTTTACGCAGGAAAAACAAATAAGAAAATCAGATCAAGAACTTACAAATACAGGTATTTGCTCAAGAAGAAAAAATATGAATAATGATGTACATTAATAGACATTTTAATGTTTGTATTAATAAAAAAGTTATTCCTGTCCTTTAGAACAAATTTGCAAGGATGTTAGAGGGGGAAACATAAATAAATGTATTTAATGCTTGAAAATAGTTTGGGCTCTACAAGACACTCAAGATTTTATTTATTATTTATTTATTTTACATTTGTTGACCGGGCTAGTCTAGCTGGACATATATCCATTTTCAGTAGAGGCCCGGGGAGAAAAGCTCCAAAATACAGGCAGTAAGCAAACATTAACAATAAAAAAGACAATAGCAAGCAAAAGTACAAAATGATACAATGGTAAGCATGAGTAATACTAAAAGAGTAAAAGAGAAAAACAGAAACAGACTAGACAACCTAAAATCATAATTAACAACTATAAATGAAACAGCTGGTTAAAAACAGAAATTTCAGGTAAGCAGGAAAAGAAAGTGCCACTAAAATTGCCAATGTTAAAGATGAAAGAGAGAATAGGTAAAATGTATAGAGGATTCAAAATAAGGAAGTGGCTGGTATCAGTAAGTGTGGTATTTAGAGGCAAGAAACAGGGAGGGGGTAGTGTTTTCAGTCAGGGTTAGCACAGGGACATAGCCAGTGGGTTTTTTAAATTTAGATTTCAAGATTTAAATGTTTATAATGGTAGACATTTAAAACATTGATTATAACTTAATTTTTATTAATCTTCTTTCACAAATTATTTTGATCATGTGCATCATGCTTTAAATTTACTTTTGTCAATTTCTTACATGTTTTTATAGCTATGTCTTATTTATAGTATTGCATAGTCAGCGTCTTTGATATGACTTATCTCTCATTAGTTAAAAGAAATTCATCTGACTAGCTGAAGGGCTCATATTATTCATGTGATGTCACATAGCTTTGAAGAGGTTTGTTCACTGAATGAAAGTGTTGACTGTTGCGGTTTAGTTAGATAGTTGGTTGTCGAATAAAATTATATTACTGGATATGTTTAAGACAAATAAGCTTACTGTTTTTACTGCTTAGTTTCATACATTGCCAGCCTGTTACTATGCATTGCTAGACTGCATGTTTGCATGGAGTTGATATGGTGTAGTGACATAGCTGCATATACCACAATTGTGCTTTGCTATAGTGACATAGCTGCATATACCACAAGTGTGCTTTGCTATAGTGACATAGCTGCCTATACCACAAGTGTGCTTTGCTATAGTGACATAGCTGCATATACCACAAGTGCGTTGCACAGAACCACTGTGACTGAATCTTGGATCGGCCTCTGTGGTGTTACAGTGCTTTTACATGCTTTGTGTTGTTGTTGGCTACCTGCGGTTTGATGTGTTGTTTATTCTAAACCTTCATTTCCTCCTTGCCAGTTGAAAGCACTACTGAAGGCAGTCCTGCTGTATACACAACGTGACCATTTTTAAGTTCTGCTAATGCAGTTTTCTGTGCTGATACCTGTTTCTAGAAAATATTTCATTATCTTATGCAAGAGTTGTATGCCTTTTTTTCTTTACAACTTCTCTGCTGTATACAAATCTTGCCACTGTTACGTGGTATTTGCAGACCATATGTAATTACATGTAATTACTAGAGTTGCTGGTGTGCCTTCTTTTTTGTTCCATGTGACTATGTAACAGCCTTCTTCCTTTCCATTTTTTTCAGTTGCCATGCTGCACATTGCTGATGTACACTATAACCACTCATAACACCATGCTTCACCTACAAATCTGCATGCGCATTAGGTTTTGTGCCTTTTGTCTACCACCTACTTGTCCTTAGGAAAATGTAGATTGGAGTGTCAGTCTATAATACAATGAACTTTTCTAACTCCCAGACAAGTTTAATTTGTTTTTAACGAGGTGTCACAAAAAGAAATACTGCCAGCCCAGTTATCTGGAATTTTGCAAATAACCATATGTCATTTGTGAATATCAACATGATTCATATGCTTGTCTTACAAATGTATTAAAACTTTATTTTATGTGTACTGTATAGTAAACTTCTGGTATAGAAGTGTGTGTTGAACAGGGTTAGTACAATACTGAGCCTAGATGTGTGACCACAGCGTACCCTGTTGGATTAGAACAGCAATGTATATAAACTATTGTACCTGTGTAAATGTACATAATGTATAGTATAGAAATAAATAAAAATAAAAAAATGTATATGTTTTAACAAAGGGAACTAGAACATAGAGGGTTAACTTGCAAAACTTCAAGAAAATAGTTGAAATTAAATTGTTTAATGACTATGCTATAAAAGTCCATTTCAATGCAGCAAGGAGACAGGATATCTAGAACTAAGGTGCTTTCTTATTGTTTTGTAAGTGTTTTATTGCTTTATGTCTTCCAGCAGTTGCAAAGATCTGAGAGATATGTATTTTTCACAGGGAGATGCTAAAATGCTGGCAGTTTCTAGCAATGGTGGTTTTCACCTGGGATAGACAGATTACAAATGTGATGTCATCCTGCAAGTATCTCAGCAGCAATATTTGAGATATTAATTTAAGAACTCTCAGAGAGAGAGAGGGGGCACTTTATATTTTGTCTTTGACCTAGAAACATCCATTCACCACATCTGCTTCCTTGTTGTTCTGTAAGTTTTTTGGGTATAGTAACTCTTTTAGATTCAGACAGAAATATAGCAAAAGTATAGTTTAGATGTTTTCTTTATTTATTTGAGACTGTCCTGCAGTATTGTTTTAAATATTTCCAGTGATTTTGAACTCTGATGTAACTGTAACTGATTACTTACTGAATATTGTCTTGTTCTTTTATTATTTATTATTAAATATATTTAAACCTATCATTGTGACAGATATCTGTGAGACATATTTAAGCTCTTAAGAGTACTTGCATATCTATTTGGTGACACTGTGGGGCACTCCTAATAGCCTTGGCACTTGGTCAAACTACCATTTGGATTAATAGTAACATTACACAGTACGATTGGACACCCTATACTATGGGCCTTAAAATAGCTAATAAGGAGCTGGCTGGTGGTAGTGAAACCTACCATATAGTCCAGGCAGAAGGAGACATAGCTAGTAAACCTGTGCAAGCCTTTCCCAGGTGTGTGTGTGTGTGTGTATAAATCAAATCTTAAAGTGTGTGTGTGTGCATGTGTGTGCGCACATGTGTGTGTGTGTGTGTGTGTGTGTGTGTGTGTGTGTGTGTGTGTGTGTGTGTGTGTGTGTGTGTTAACTACTTGGGCAGGAACACAAAGCACTGGTTGGAGAGAGAGGGTGCTGGAGGTCTTAACTTGGCCAGTCAGCTAAGATCTCAGCTCTATAGCTGTGCCACTGGGGAGTCTTATTGGGGATCTGGAGAAAGAGGGAGAAACCAGTCCCAGACTGACTGTGATCTCTGTTTGTTCTTAAGGGAAATTGCACTTTACTGTGTGTATATTTGTCATCTTCACAATGTGTACATCCCCTACTGTTGCCAGTGATGAGGATTGAGACTCCTTGATTACTGGGCCAGTGTTGGGGCATCACACTCAATAACTTATTTTTACACCCTTAGCAGTACATAATAATAAAGTAATACCCTATAAAATAAAAATCAGTTTGATATCTAATTCATCAAGAAATAAATGTTTGTACAGTCCTCTTTATTTTCTCTGAAACAAGCACTGTGTTGTACCTTATGGGAAGCTGTTGCTGTTATATCAAAACAGTTAATTTAGCCCAGTTTCCATGGTGTAGACGGCTGGAAGCCTGACTGTAACCTGTATGACCGTATGACCTGAGTTCAAATAATAGCTGTGGTGCAAGAGAAGCCTGGATAAGATGTTGGTGTTAAGCAGTTTATGTCAGCTTGCCCATCCCAGTGGGGAGGACTGTTATGCAAAAACAGGCTACAATAGGGTAGCAGGTGGACATGAACATGCCAGTGTCACAGAAGGTAATGTCTGTGACATTAACCTTGCTCCACCAAGTTAGGATTCCCTTCTCCGTATCTAGCTAAAAAAAATTCTGCCCCTGACTGCATATATGATGTCCACTTCCCAGTTCTTACAGTTAGTCAAGTGGGATGGCAAAATCATATGTTGCTAAGTATTAGAAGAGTTGAGTGGTCTAGTGGGCTAATGCACTATCACTTAGGAAGATGCTACAAGATACTTTGTACCTGAAGGCAGAGGGCTCATCTGTTGTAACAGACACAGAAGAATATTTCCAATCCCACATAAGGGAGCAAATGGATTAAAAGGGTACAAACATCAACAGAAAAGGATGGGGACTCCAAAAAAAGCAGTTAGTTTAAATATGCACACATGTTCGTTCATATCATCAAACAGAAAGGGAGTTTTCTAAATAATTTAGAGCAAAATCGTTCATATTATGAAACAGAAAGGGAGTTTTCTAAATCATTTAGAGCAAACAACAAGCAGCTAGATATTGCACCAAACTTCCAACTTCTGGAAAGGCGCAATGATCAGCAGTTAATAGTGAAGTGGTAAACTCAACTACAGCAGCTCTGTATACTGATATATATATATATATATATATATATATATATATATATATATATATATATATATAGTATGGTTTACTATCATAATCTCAAAATTTAAAAAAAAGTGTACTTATTAGCGAAGTGTTTCGCCGAAAGTACATATTACTGAACGTCCCCAATGTCGCAAAATAGCTGTTAATGCCGAAAATGTCAATCACAACATTTTCAGCACTTAACAGCAATCCCACCCTTCCCATAACTCCCTAACTAGCTAACCTAACAGCCTGTTTATGCAGGGGGGCAAGCCCCCCTGCACCCCCCTAACTTAATATTCCAACTCCGAGATCGCAAAACAGTGAAGAAAGGGATGTATTTCCCTAACCGCACTGTACCGCGATGCCTTTACATGAGCGAATGTTATATTTGCAAATGCACAGTCCATTCGCAAAAATGACATTCGCTCATGTAACCTGCACACATATAAAGTATTCGAACATCTGTTGTTCGAATACTTTATAGCTGTGCAATTGCACGGCAACATTTCAATGGTAAACCATAAAATACTGCAGGTAACATAATACTTAACAACATGTAGCACTATATAATGTAAATGTGCATCAACCACTGACCATAATTACAGTAAAAGTTAAAAATCAACTTGCAGAGATGAAAGTATTAGAATTTGTATGAGCTTCCCCAGTGTTCAGTATACTTAAGTTTATGTATTTTATGTTATGTTCCATGTGACTGAGCTAAGTACAATGCCAAACAGCAGCTATCAATAGTGTCCTATAAACCAGTAGTATTTTAGCTTATTACCAAATATCAGTGCTGCAGTTTATAAAATATAGCAAGGTGACATATATTTTGTTTTACAGCTCCGGTGTTTGAGGTTCAGTCCTAACCTCTGGTCACTGCCAATGTAGAGTTTGCATTTTCTCTCCATGTCTACACAAATTTCCCCTTCTGTTTTTTTTTTTTTCCTGCTTCAGAAAAACATTCACATACGCAATTAACAAATGAATAAAATTAAAAATAAAATATTTCTACCTTACAGGATCAGTCCCCATGAGGTCTGCTTAGATATTCTGAACTGCTTCTCTGGGGCCTACTTGGCTTGGATTAGTGACTGGATAGTTCCAAGGAGTGAATTCAATTTCAAAGCACAGCCTTCATCTGGGGTTCTACTTCTGTAGCACCTATAGCTTTGAAGTATGGAGAATTCAAATGGTCATCAAGCCATCTCTAGACCTGGTACTGGTCATTCATCCCTACTGAGATATATCTTGCACCATTCCATCCTACTGTGGGCATTGGTATGGCCAGCCTTCCTTCCTTCTTTGGGTATGGTTATGGTCATGCATCCTTCTTTTGATATGACTGTCATCCATAAATCTCTAGGCACAGTTCCAGTCATCCACCCATCTTTGGATATGGTTATTATCATCAGCTCTCTGTCAAAGATCATTCACATTACAGCTGCTGTTACACTCTATTGTAGCTGAGCCCTTCAGAGTTGGTATGTATACCACCTCCATGTATTTCTTCCTATACTGACTGAATAAATTACAGGTTCTGCATAACACAGAGTATGACCTGCTTTGTTTACCTGATATTTTCTGTTTGCTTACTATATTAATTTACTTTGATAAGGAGGAATGTCCACTGAAAAGAGTCCATTTGCACCACAGGCAGAAGGGAAAAAAAAACTCCAACACAAAATGGAAGACAGTAAAAATAAGTCTGTATCTTGTTTGTAAAAAAATGGCATAAAAAAAAAAACTAAGCAAACTATGTAGTGAACAATGACAATGAACAAAGAAACATAGGAAAATATTTAATAAATGGTGAAACACAAGGCAGTGAACAATGGCACATCAAATAATGTAAAAAATAAACTGAATATACAGAAACAAATGCCATAAAGCAGGTGATCGCTGATCCTCCATCATCTGGAAATGTACTGGTTTACTAGTATTAATGGATGTGATAAAACATACTGTCCTGTGGAGACATTTCTGTCTGGTGTCTCATTGATATAAGCAAATTTCAGTTGTCAATAGATCCATGCTGGGCCTCAAGTTCTGATTTATAAACAAAATTTCTTGGAATGAATATTGAATGCACTGTATTCTGACATGCTAAGAGAAATGTATACATTTTGAGCTACCCTGGCTGGTGATCGCATCTCAGATCTTTGACTCTTTTAATAAATATTTGGATAAATTGTTCTGCTAACCCATTTGTTGCTGAATGTTGGGGAACAGATACAAAGTGTTTTAGGCCATTTACCTTTAAAAGACTTTAATTTTTTTCTAAAGGAAAGGTAGATCATTGTCAATGGTAATTTGTTCTGTCAGGCAATTCATAACAAACATCATTCATGTTACTGAGCCAGTCTTCTCTGAGATTTTCAAAAGGGTACAGTGAAGGTCCGAGAGGAAAGACTGTTCCTGCATCAGTCGAAGTGGATATTCCGAAGCTAGTCTCAAGATGACACAGAATGATTAACACTTTATACTGACAGTCTTATTGATTGTTATCGTAAGTACAGGGATAACGTGGCTCACAGCTGAAGCAGGTAACATGAACAGGCACTACCATCCATAATGTTTAATATACAACAGAAGTAGATTTTCAGGCCTTTCTTCCATATCACGTGCACACCTACAGGCAATTCAGAATCAGCAATCTACTGCATGTCTTTGGAATATGGGACAACAGTGGAGAACTCACATAAATACAGAGAGGGCATGCAGATTCCACATTGAAGGCCTCCAGCCAAGAAGTGAACCATAGAACCCCCTGCTGTGAGGTGACATTGCTACTCCCTGTACCACTGTATCATCCAGAGATTATTCAAGTATAACTAGTCATGCAGTATCATACTGTCCGTGAGGAATATGTTGTGCACATTTGCTTGATGTTGACAGAGGACTGGTAGTGTGTCAGATGGAAGCAGTGACAGCTTGCTAAAAGATGAAGAAGAAGAAAAGAAGAATATAACAAACTTCAAGAACATGTAAAGGTCTTTAACTGGATTAAGTCATAATGAAATAAAGGTTCAAGCTGGTAGAGAAGATGATACTGAATTTCTTTGTTTGTAATGGCATGGTAACACTCATGCAAGCACTGATGGGTTTAAGAAGTAATTGATACAAACAAATAATAAAGTAAGTTAGCCTCTTATTCTGTGAACAAATGCTCTGAAGAGGAGAAATGAAGAAGAAATATGCTGCATGATATAATAGCATCAATTTAAGAAGAATGGAGTAACGGCGCTATCTGGAGATTCTTTTTAATAGGAGATATATCACTGGGCATTTATGAGAAGATTAGTGCTTGGAGAGCAGGAGCTGTCTTTTTAAGATAACATGCATATTTTTAAGTTAATTGTGATGTCATATGGGTAGCAAACAAGATTAAAAAAGTGTTATGTGACACCAAAGAACTAAGACATTTGACCACGAGATACAGAGGGTCTCAGGGAAAGTGATGCAATAGGTTTCCAGGGCCACAGATGCAGGTCATTCATTCTCTGTGTTTGAATAACTTGAGTTTTGGCTGCATTCTCAGCATTAGATTAAAAACATTTTCCCATCTCACCTCCTGTTTTGATCCTCGCAGACTGGATCTCAAAGTACAGCTCAGGTTTGCAGAGTATCTACTCATACTATTTGAGGAATGAAGCATCACTGTTTGCAGATGATACTGTTTTCTTAGCTACAAATGACCGTGATCTCTGGTGTACACTGGATTGGTTTTGTTGCTTGAGTGTAAACCAACTGGAATGTAAATCAACATCCAAATCAGAGGTCATAGGTCTCTCCCAGAAAAGGGTATTCTGTTCTCTGTAGATAAGGGAGGCAGTTACCTCATTTGGGGAGTTTGAGCATCTTGCTGTTTTGTTGATGAGCATAACTTGAGGGGAACAGGGGACACAACACTGTCTGGGTACAATTGCAGTGTTACTGCAGGCACTGGGGTATTAGTCACTAGTGGTGAAGTGAGCACTAAAGCAAGTGCTCAGACTACTAGTCAGCCAATGTCTGCATCCTCATGTAGCAGCACAAGATTTGGGTACACAGCATTCACATTTTATGTAATCTTACTTAGCAAGCAAGGCCATGTCAAGGAAAGCCTTTTTTTCTGAAAAGGTGGAAGTATTTATTTATTTATTTTGTTTTATTTCTAAGATGTAGGGTGGGGACTAGAACCTTGCAAAAACAAATATTTATGTGGGTGACATGGCTTCCATGCATGCTCATGCAGGGATGTATTCAGATATTTGTTCTGCATAAACCTTCTGCAGCAGCAAGTCACCTGCCTAGGTATGTGCACCTTCTTTAAAAACTGCTTTTCTTAATAAAATCATGTACAAGTTAATTTGCAGTCAATAACCTTTAATAACGCTTGAAAAATTGCAGGCACTGAATGTCTTTTTTAAATCATATACCATCTTCTACTGACACCAATAATAAACTGAGATTTCTTGGTACTTTAACTCAAATGTTTACAACATGAATTCTCATACTTTAGAACTTAACTCAAATGTATCCAGCAACTATGCTTGCTTACAGTGTGCCTCTTGTCTGCTCCATGTCTATTCTACAGATATACTGTATTTGCTGCTGACTTAATATTTTTATTTTTGCAGATCAATCTCACATTCCATTAAGTCAGCACTTCCAGATTTTACATGAGATGTAAATGTTCCAAGCCATGGAAAAGTAAAACCATTTCCTCATGGACCCATGGTAAGACACTATGGCAGAATGTTTACTCTGTGTGTGCACAGTTGGGAACTTTTTGAAAGCTCCTTCAGAGTGTTTGCCAGCTGTCACTCTTTTTCCTTTTCCACTCTGCTTAGAAGATATGTAGGCTGACTGATCACAGCCACCTTTACAGGACAGCACACCCTCTCTCTCTGTCTGACTTGCTCAGTGTGCATAACCACAGCTGATCCAGAGCTTGGCCTGAGTTAGTCTCTCCAGTCATTGGCAACTCAGTGTTGTACCAGGGGTGCAGGCAATACAAAGAAGATGATGACAAAGTTCCAAAGTCAACACCATCTATATGGTCATGCTGTCCAGTGCTGCATTCAAATAAACAAGCAGCTAAAAATGAAAAAAAAAAAAACAGAATGGTTTTATTTTATTATTTTATTTATTTTACATTTGTTTACTGGGATTATTGCTGATTACTGATATAGACTTAACTAAATATAAGTTACTGAACACCTAAAAGACTAAGCAAGTTTTAAAAAACATTTTGCGGGAAGCTATTACCTTCCCTTATCCCAGTTTGGATTATCATTGTCCATCACCATTTATTATTCCTTCCAGCTGTGAAGTAGAACCACCTTGGAAAAAGAGTTAAAACTAAAAATAAGAAATCTGTCACGTCCAAGGCTGCACAACATCCAAACTAGAATAACTAAGACCATAGGTAAAACTAGACAATCCTATTAAGTGAAAGCCATTTTCATAAATGAAAACAAACAACCTCCATACTGAAATAAGTTGTCTGAACAAAGTCATTGAGAACCAGCTAAAGCAAACAGCAGTAAAATAATATGTAGCAAAAGTGAGGCATTTGCAATACAGTATTGTTTGACACATCCTCTTCCTACTAAAAACATCTCCTCCTCGAAATACTAAGCTAATGAATTGAATGTAGCAGTAAAAAATGATTCAGCTTTCACTAGTAATGATTTTGATTACCAATGAATTTTCAAATCTATTGATGAAAAAATGAAAATAATAAAAGATAGAAAGCTCAAAAAATTAGACCGTGACCTCAATTCTTATGGGCAAGGCACGGCTTATCCCCCACCTCCTATTTCTCAACAATGGGGGACAAAATTGACATCTCATGACAGTGGAAATGATAATAACATCAACTTGAACACTATTGGAGATGAGTGTGAATTCGAGGATAGTACTTTTTTAGAAATAGAAATATTTCCACCACTGCGGAGATCCGAAAGACAAATACAACGTCAACAAACTTTTCAACACCAAAACCAGAAAAAGAACTGGGGGTCACAGAACCAAACTTATACTCGTGGAACTTTTTCCAGAGGGAGAAACAATTACAACAGGGGCCAATGGAGAGGACATTAGTGAGCGAAACGTCATTTACCAGGAGGCCCATTATGTATACTAACATTTCTAGAGATTTTACTGTATACAATTATTCAGACTTTACTTTTGACCACAGTATTTGTGATTTGCTTTCACGAGGTCAAACCTTTATTCCAAGCAAAAATATGAATATTGTACATTCTATTATTGATCTGAAAATATTCGTTAGGAAATGAAATTTAAGTTTATTGTTCCATAACACTGAGCATGTAATGAGACCATTTTATGTTTCTAGTTCTTATAATCCTCCTTTGCATCCCACATTGGAAACATTTGAAAAAATGTGTGAACTTGATTTCCGTACCTTTGAAGTATTTGGTACAAAGAATAAAAGTTATAATTTAACTAAACTTGAACATAATACCTTAAACACCTTAATGGATACAAAAAATATTACATTAATCAAACCAGATAAGGGAGGTGGGATGACAATATTCAACACTTATGATTATAATAAAGCACTAGAAAATATTTTAAACACTAACACATACACATTGAGCTCAATAAATGAATTAAATGGAGCTTACAGACGTATTAGAGGTATTATTTATGATTTATTAATTGATGGAAATATTAACATTGATGAGTTTAATTATATGAATGTTTGTTATCCCAGGACTCCAACCATGTTTGGAGTCCCAAAAATTCATAAAGATTTAAACGAACCTCCATTTAGACCAATTGTGGATGCACAGGGTTCGATAACCAATCCAATAGCAAAATTCATTGACAGTAATTTAAAAACTTATATATACGTTGAAAAATATTTATTGAAAGATTCATGGGATTTTTTGTCAACTATTGGTTCTACTGAATATAGCGAAAATGACATTTTTGTTACAGTTGATGTTAAAGATTTGTATTCCATTACTCCACACGATATAGGGATGGATTGGTTTAATTTATTTTTACACGAAAAGCGTTTAATTCAAACCAGAATTAATTTATTTGATCAACTTTTACATATTGTTTTAAGAAATAATTTTATATTTTTTAACAACAATATATATTTACAAAATGACGGAGTAGCCATGGGGTCCCCATGTGGAGGACTTTATGCAAATATAGTAATGCACATGTGGGAGAAAAAATACATCTTTAACTCATTATTCTTTAACTATTGCAAAACTTATTTGCGCTTTTTCGATGATATATTTATTTTATGGTGTGGAAATTGTGAGAAATTACAAGAGTTTTTAATATACATTAATTCAACAACTACTTTTTAAAAATTTACAGCAACAACAAATGTTAGTTCTATAGCCTATTTGGATGTATTACTGGAAAAAAACACTATAAAAGGAGAATTCACATCTAAAATATATCGTAAAAAGACTTATAGTAATAGTTTCCTGCATTTTAACAGTTGCCACCCCTATACTCAAAAACAAGCTGTTTTAAAAGGACAATTTGTTAGGGCCTCCAGAATGATTAGTAAAAGAGATGATTTCATAGTTGAATGCTCAAATTTATGTGAAATGTTCAGAAATAGAGGATATCCAGATAAATTGATAAACAGCATTATGTATGAAGTAGTAACTAAACGAGATAATTTACATTTTATACCTTTACTCAACCAGGTTGCCATGGCCACTTCTAACATATTGGGTACAAATATCACAGGAAATTCTGATAGTGAAATCAGTATTCAAGATTATCTGTTAACATTATTCAAAACAGGACTGGAACATCAACTACTGCAGAAGTTAAAAATTTTACTAAGAGCTTTATTACCACTTTCAACTCAGATAGTGGTTTTATAAATAATATTATAAAGAAAAATTGGCAGCTCATTGTGGCTGATCCATCATTACATTACCATTTTGACTTTACTCCATCTATAGTATACAGAAAGGGTATGAATTTGAAAAAATGTTTGGAACATAAAGTAAGTACAAAATATGGTAAAACATTTAGATGTGGTAGATGTATATACTGTTCCTATGTGTTTGAAACAAAGTAATGATAAATGGCACCAAGATTCGTTTAAAGGAAAAAGCGAGTTGCAACAGTGAAAAAATTGTATATTGTGCTTTATGTTGCAACTGTACCTTGTTTTATATAGGAAAAATGGAAAGGAAGTTCAAAGAGCGTATAGGTGAACACATAAGAGCTATGCAAGACGGAAATGAATTTAATGCTTTAGCAAAACACATCAGCATAAACACATCCCATAATTTTAAATTTGTGGTTCTGGACGTCCTAAAGGTAGATATTAGAGGTGGTGCATGGCAACTACTGCTAGAAAGGCTTGAACTTGAATGGCAATTAAAACTAAATGCACATAACTGGCCAGGCTTGAATAACGCAACATCTATAGCCAGTATTTTAAAGTTAAAAGCACTTTTGAGATAAACTTATTATATATTTTATGTACACTTATTGGTATATTATATATGGATATTTAATATTATAAATATAAATTTATTAATCAATTTTAATATTTTTAATTTACTATATATTTGATATTATATATTGTATTATTTATATTTATATTTGTATATAGTTATTTATAAATAGTACTTTCAGGTCATTTCGATATGTTTATTGCATATTTATTGTATTTTTTTCTCATAATTATCACACTACACACCATCATTATTGTGATGTTATTATCATCACACCAAATTTCTTCTCATGCTGGTGTTTTATTACTTCGTCTTATTTAAGACAAACTACAACACTTATCTTTTTAGCGATGAGTATACTAAGTGCAATACAAGAAGTAAAAGTAACATTCAGTATACATTGTATACTTTTTGTACTTATACTAAGAACTGCTGCAATGAAAGAATTTTGAGTCAGCGATTGCTTGTGTTTGACAAAAGGGTTTATTGACAAGGTATATACACTCCATGTACGCACTTCTCGTTTTCTTTAGTTAAGCTTTGTGTGGATATATATATTAATTGCATTAGTATAAGAACAAAAGTAAAATTATTAAATGTACTGCTTTGATATATGTGATTTATACTATTAGTTTTATATATACATATTTGCCATACAGGTTTTGAATACATGCGTACACAATACGTTGTCTTTTTATACAAATATATTCATTCATTATCTATTTGTCATTTGTTTACATATAGAAAACTGGTTCACTTCAAGGGTAACGTGCTGTTTCTTTAATAGTTTGAATTTTTAATTGCTTACATCACCGATTAATACTATTTAGCTTACAGGAAGTGATGTGATAACTGTTTGAAAAAGTTTGGCAGGCGCCAAATGAAAGCGCTTATCTGATATTTGATTTTTCGTTACATTTGTTCATTTTAATAAATCTCTTGTCAGTCAAGTCCGTGGTTTTTTGTTTTTTTGTTTTTCTGGTTTTAGTCTGTCGTTACTCTTATTGACACCAATAATAAACTGAGATTTCTTGGTACTTTAACTCAAATGTTTACAACATGAATTCTCGTACTTTAGAACTTAACTCAAATGTATCCAGCAACTATGCTTGTTTACAGTGTGCCTCTTGTCTGCTCCATGTCTATTCTACAGATATACTGTATTTGCTGCTGACTTAATATTTTTATTTTTGCAGATCAATCTCACATTCCATTAAGTCAGCACTTCCAGATTTTACATGAGATGTAAATGTTCCAAGCCATGGAAAAGTAAAACCATTTCCTCATGGACCCATGGTAAGACACTATGGCAGAATATTTACTCTGTGTGTGCACAGTTGGGAACTTTTTGAAAGCTCCTTCAAAGTGTTTGCCAGCTGTCACTCTTTTTCCTTTTCCACTCTGCTTAGAAGATATGTAGGCTGACTGATCACAGCCACCTTTACAGGACAGCACACCCTCTCTCTCTGTCTGACTTGCTCAGTGTGCATAACCACAGCTGATCCAGAGCTTGGCCTGAGTTTGCCTCTCCAGTCATTGGCAACTCAGTGTTGTACCAGGGGTGCAGGCAATACAAAGAAGATGATGACAAAGTTCCAAAGTCAACACCATCTATATGGTCATGCTGTCCAGTGCTGCATTCAAATAAACAAGCAGCTAAAATGAAAAAAAAAAAAAACAGAATGGTTTTATTTTATTATTTTATTTATTTTACATTTGTTTACTGGGATTATTGCTGATTATTGATATAGACTTCACTAAATATAAGTTACTGAACACCTAAAAGACTAAGCAAGTTTTAAAAAACATTTTGCAGGAAGATATTGCCTTCCCTTATCCCAGTTTGGATTATCATTGTCCATCACCATTTATTATTCCTTCCAGCTGTGAATTAGAACCACCTTAGAAAAAGAGTTAAAATTAAAAATAAGAAATCTGTCACGTCCACGGCTGCACAACATCCAAACTAGAATAACTAAGACCATAGGTAAAACTAGACAATCCTATTAAGTGAAAGCCATTTTCATAAATGAAAACAAACAACCTCCATACTGAAATAAGTTGTCTGAACAAAGTCATTGAGAACCAGCTAAAGCCAACAGCAGTAAAATAATATGTAGTAAAAGTGAGGCATTTGCAATACAGTGTTGTTTGACACATCCCCTTCCTACTAAAAACATCTCCTCCTCGATATACTGTCTCTATCCTTTCTGACTTGGTTGGCTATACCTTAGAGTCTCATGAAGACATAACTGAACTGTCATTATAAAGGCAACTAAATGCGGCAAGAGGATTCATTCAAACCCCGCTGAACAGATATGTCTGGACCTAAACTTCATCCAAACCCCCTTGAATAGGCATGTTAGGACCTGAAGTTTAGAACTACACCATGATAATGACCTTACTAAGTTCTGTAGGAATCCGCTTTCAGGCGGTGGAGTAAATATGATACAGCACTTGGACAAGGGGGTATATAACGGGTAGAATGCGAAAAAAAGAAGACGCGTGCATAGTACATTAAGTTCCTTAACTGAGAGGTTGCAAGCTTCATTATGTACACCTGCTCTCATTTTGGATTATGAGTAGTGAGTAGGGCAGAAGAACAGTAGCCCCGTACAGGCTGGGAAATGTAGCAACCCCCCTTATTACAACAAATTGTGTTTTGTTGCTAAAAACATTGGTCTGCTATTGTAACAAATAACTGAATAAATTCTACCAGACAAGAATGCAAGAATGCATAGTGGTAAAAAAGCAATGATGCAGTCATATTTCCACACCAATCTGCAAGAACAGCTTAAGTAATATTTAGACAGGAAAAAATAACTATCTATCCTGAGTAGGCATGCGTGGTAAAAAAAAAAAAAAGAAAAAAAAAAGAATCTTAAAGGTGTCAGAATCAGCTGATATAGAAGACTTGCATATTAAAGGTTTCTATATGTGGGTAAAATGATGATCTTTGTAAAAGTATTTCACCTGGGAATTGCTGATTGAGGGCTCAGTGTCTGTTATTCTAAAAGTGTATTAGTTCTGGTTTAAGCACTTGGGCTTCAGGCCAGTTATTTTACATTAAGAAGGTTCGTGGTCTGCACTCTTGTGGGAGGAGAGGCTGGACTCTGCCCTTCTGAGCTGGGAATTTCTGGTTAAAGGCTTATAGTGCCTGCATATTTGAACTGTTTCTTACTGAAATTGGTACACCTTGTTTGCTGTAGCGTAGACTAGATCCAGGCCTGCTGAATCTAGCTTTGTTTGTATGCTTGTTGTTTGTTTGCTTGTTATTTCCCTGAAACGCTAATTTCACCTAAAACGCGGCTTTTCAGCACTTCTGTGGATCCCTAGTGATATCTGCATTGCTTACTGTACTTATTTCCTTGTTTCACTTGAAAGAAAGTTACTGTTTGTCATTTTTGAATTTAAGTTACCTGTAACACATTGTATTTAAGTTACCTGGAACTTGCTCACTAAATCAGCACTAAAAAATTAAAAGCACTACACCCTCACAAACTCCCCTTGAGTACATTGTTCCCCAATGGCCCTTTTTTTCAATTATAAAGGAATTCCCAATACTATTCTAGCATGTCCAAAAGTCAGTTGTCAATCTCCTCTCTAGTCCAGCTGGTGAATCTGGGAATCTTGAGGCAATGTTACGACTGCCTCATGTACACAGACAACCCTTTCCTCCTCCCAACAAATTCCAGCACATGTGAGAGATGCAACCATATAGCCAAACTGGAGGCTAAGCTCTCTCAACTCAGTACTGGCGTAACCAGTCAGGAGGAGAAGGAAACCACACTCACTACAATTCCAGTCTCACATAGACCTACCACGACAGCAAACCAAACACATAAACACACAAAAACATCCTCGGAGGCTCGAAATAAAAATCTGCCTAAGCAGCAGAGACCTCCAAAGCAGACACCCAAGCAACCGCTACCCCAAAACAAAACACGTGCAACACACAGCTCACAAAGCCAGTGTGCCAAACAGTCACAGCCCTTAAGGCTAAACAACACACCTGATACACTTGTAATAGGTGACTCTATCGTCAGGCACACTTACGTCCCGCTCACCAGGCTGAACAAGGAGAAGGTCACGGTGAGCTGCCTGTCGGGCACTAGGATCCGCCACATAACACAAGCACTCAGGTCACTCCAAGGCAAGTACAAATATGACTCAGTCATTGTCCATGCTGATGTGAATGACCTGAGACGTACCTCCCTGGACTACATGAAAAGAGACATAGAGGAGCTCTCTGAGCATGTAGCCCAGGCCGGTATGACCCTGACCTTGAGTAGCATCTTACCCTCACCAAGAATGATGCCACAATATGAAAACAAGATGATCAATTTCAACAATTGGCTTAAGTATTGGTGTCATTCAAAGGGGATCCAATGCCTGTCAGCCTGGGATGACATGCTCGACAAGCCACGATGCTTCATTAGGGACAGCTTGCACCTGTCACCCCTGGGCTTTCGGATATTGGCAAAGGCTCTTGCTACCCCCATAGTGCCTTTTTTAGGCAAGGCTCAAAAGACAAACCCACCTCCATAGGTATCACAAGGGATAAGAAACTAAGAGTAATGCTACTCAAAGCCAGAAGTCTAAAACTCAAAATGCACGCACTCAAAACTCTCCTTAGCATGGAGAACATCGATATCTGTGCAGTAACAGAAACCTGGTTCAAGGCTCCCGAGGGCACCCCAGTTACCAGGTTATACCTCATACCATGATTTTCGGCCCCAAAACTTGGAAAGAACCACAAAAGGAGGGGGAGTATCAATATTCGTCAAAGATACCCACACCTCCAGGTTGGTGGCACAGCACGAAGCATCAGAGACTATCCATGTGCAACTAACAGTGGGTAAAACTGCCTTCCAGTTTATAGCCTGCTACAGACCACCCTCCTAAACCCAGGAACCCCACTCGGCCTTCCTGAGAACACTAGAAAATATGAAGGTCTCTCCAAACACCATTATACTGGGCGACTTCAACTACCCAAACATAGACTGGGAGCATTACTCTAGCTCCAACACCCTAGCCCAAAGGTTCCTAGAATTTATAAACTCAAATGCTATGGAACAACTTCTTACCACTCCCACAAGAGGGGAAAACATACTGGACCTGATCATTACCAACATGGGGACTCTATGCTCCAGACCAGAAGTGTATCCCTCACTGGTAAGAACAGACCATAAACTAATCTCACTGGATATTCACATCCCGACCCCACCCCCTGCCTAGAAAACCACAGTGAAAAAAATTTCACACTCCTCAAAACCGATGTGGAATCCTTCAAAGCCCCCGGGCCTGTGGAAAATACAGCCCAGACCGCAGAATCCTTTATAAACGCATTCCATGAACACCTTCAGGAATGCATGGATCATGCAATCCCAAATAAAACCAAGATCCAATCCTCCAAAGGCAGACGTCCTGTCTGGTGGACCCCAGCCATAAACAAACTATACAATAGAAGGAGGAAGCTATTACATGATAGAGCAAAATCCCAAAAAGGGAAGGAATCTCTGATCAGTATTAGCAAAAAACTATGGGCACTCATAAAATCGTCTAAGGCCAGCTTCGAGAGAAAAATTGCACAGGACACTAAGGATAATCACAAGGCTTTCTTTAGTTATGTTAGGAACCTGGGTGGGAATTCCCAGATATGCTCAGAATTAGTCCAAAATGACAAAAAATACACCAAACCCACAGACATTGCCAACATCCTAGCTGACAGGTTCAGCGCAAACTTCTCCCCCCCTCCCCACCAAAAGGGCAAATATCTATCCCAGCAGAGTGCTGCCCCCCTGACATCTCAGATGCTCAGGTAAGAGCCGCCCTCTCCAAAGCAAAAAACACAGCATCAATGGGACCAGACGGTGTCCTGGGCTGCATCCTACATGAACTCCAAGAAGAACTAAACCCAAACATAAAACTACTGTTCAATCTCAGCCTTACTACAGGATATGTACCCAAAGAGTGGCGTACAGCAACAGTGGTCCCTCTCCACAAAGGTGGTGCCTCAACGGATCCTGGAAACTATCACCCCATAAGCCTGACTAGCTTGGTCTGCAAAGCTATGGAAAGGATCATCATGGACCTCATAAATAAAGATATTGGGGACCTACAGACACTGGATCCTACCCAGTTCAGCTTTGTTAAGGGCAGATCCTGCCTCTTAAACCTGGTTGATTTCTTTGAAACAGTCACCAAGGCCATTGACGAGAGGAAGGTGGTCCACACAGCCTACCTGGACCTCGCAAAAGCCTTCAATACAATACCCCACTTGGGCATTACAGATAAGCTCACCAGCTTAAATATAAACCCCTATGTCACTAGATGGGTTGCAAACTGGCTCAAGGACAGAACCCACATGGTTAGAATTGCTGGAGCCATGTCAGACTCCAAACCAGTTACAAGTGGCGTCCCACAAGGCTCAGTCCTGGAACCTCTCTTGTTCGGTATATATTTCTCGGAGGTACAGGCCAACACGGAAGGACTGTGGCTGACCAAGTTCTCAGATGACTGCAAACTGGGTGCCATAATCGACTCTCCAGCCGACACAAGCATCCTCCAAAAGGGCCTCATAGAAACAGACAACTGGTGCCAGAGTCATGGCCTCAAGCTAAACGCCAAAAAGTGTATAGTCATCCCCTTAGGCAAAAACAAAGTGCCCACAAATTACCACATAGGTGGTAATCCATTAAGTACAGAAGAAGTAATTAGGGACCTGGGGACCCAAGTTGATAGCAATCTCTTATTTGACAACCACGTGGCCAAAGTGGTTAGAAGAACATTTTATATAGCCCACCTAATCATGAAGGGATTCACATCTAGATCAGGGGAGGTCATCGTGCCTCTTTACTCATCCCTCATCAGGCCCATAATTGAGTACAATGCCCCTTTTGGGATGTACCTTACCAGACACCTGCAGCAAATGGAAAGACCCCAAAAGTACCTCACCAAGAGGATTAAAGGGCTCAAACAGATGCCATATGCTGCCCGGTTAAAGAAACTCCAGCTCTACTCAGTGGCATACCGCCTGCTCAGAGGCGATCTGTGCCTGACATATAAAGCCATGTCCAACCCGGAATTAATGGACATGCTGCACCTCAGAAAATCCAAATCCCATCGAGCTACGTGCTCGAGAGACTTGAACCTCAGCACTGAAATAAATAGGACATGCTGGAGGGACAGATTCAAAACCCAGAAGCTCCCTTCACTCTGGAATAAAATCCCAGTCCAGGTTGGGCAGAGTCCCTCATTGACTCTCTTCAAGAGGAATCTTGATGAGAGGATGGGAAATCGTAGGTTTACCCAGGGTATCACTTCTGTGTCACTGTTAGACAGAGGCACAGTATACTAACCTCGAAAAAGGGCATAGCAAAATTAATTTAAAATGGGTGGCAAAAGCCAAACACACTCTGGCTAGGCTTATAAATGCCCTAGGGCAGATAGCCTAGTATGAACCTATGAACCTTTCCTCATTTGTGAGTAAACAGATGCAGCATTTGAGAATCCGTGATTTAACCCCCCAACCTTCATTCTGTACCAAGACAACTGGTTACACATCACTCTAGTCTTCATGTCTGTAGCATATGAGGTTGACTTTCAATTTCCATGTGCATAAGTACAAACTGGGGTGGTCTTACTAGCCACAAACGTACTTCAACAGCTCAATACCTCTGGAAGATGAGCCCGGCAGCTGACATGGGAACATTCTGAGTATCAGCCTGTCCCTGTAAGCACAGAACTACATCCACAACTACTCCTAATTCAGAGTCTAGGCATTGTTGTTGTACATCATGTCCCATGCAGTAATGTTTTAAATGAAGTAGTGTATCACTGCTGATTGCTGATGTGTATTTACTAGAAACAAGAAACAAGAAACAGGCCAAGTAAAGAGCAGAGGTTACGAAGAAAATTGCATGGAGGGGCACTTGGATAAAACACCACTATTAGAGAAGTATAACAGATTAGTTCCTCACAATAATGTAAAGTGAGTGTGCATATTTGTGACTGTGTGTGTGTGTGTGTGTGTGTGTGTGTGTGTGTGTGTGTGTGTGTGTGTGTGTGTGTGTGTGTGTGTGTGTGTCTACAGTCTCCTTAAAATAAGACAGCAAACTATTTAGTGAGATGGAATCTCAAACATCCATTTAACATTTCAGAAAATTTTACCATGCTGGAGATAAGCTACACAGACAAGGTATCACTGGACTGGTAATACAGATGTCTAGTTGATTCTGAAATGCACACTGACATATGTCGTTGTTCTGTTATATGTTCATGTTCGGAATTAAGTGTTATATGTGGCTGGTTGAAATCCAAATTTAGAGAGAAAAGACACTAATCATCTGTGTCACTGTGGCTTGCACCTTCTGAAATCATTATACAAAAATGTTATTAATTGTCATACATCTTTAAATATTCACTGCTAGAATGGTGGTGGTGATGTAATAATAAATGATTACTTCCTAAAGTTTGGCACCAGTATGCAATACACCTTGCGATATATACCTGAATACTTGCAATATATGTGAGAAAATTTTACCTTCTCTGTCTACACTAATAATCCAAAGCATCACAAAGATGTATCCATGAGTAAATAATGATAGAATTAATTTCTATCACCCATTACACACTTTTTAATGTCTGCAAGTGTGGCCAACCTTCTAGCAGTTCGGTGAAATAGATCAGCATTTTCATACTTGGCAACAGTATCCTTCTGAGTGATTTTCAGTAATTGCTACATTGTTAAAGAATTAACTACTGGTAAGCCTTTGAAACACAAACTATAACGAGAAAGAAATAATGGGCTGTATTCTTGCCTTCTCATTAAATTTTGAGTTTCCACTGTTTATCAATAGCTAATACTGCTGAAGCAATTTTTTCTTCTAAATTACTTCTGACTGCAGGATGAGAAACAGAGAAAATAGCTGCAGGAGTTTCAAATTAGCCAGTCTTCCTGAAGGCTTAGGTATTAGAACCTGGCTTTACTTTCTGGTTAAGATTAGGAGTCTTATGCCTTCTCATTATGAGTTAAAAGTAAGATATAATCAGGTGTTATAATATCCCATCCCTTTTGAATACATAGGTTTGCTCTTTGGCAGCTGGCCTCAAAGTTAAAAAGCATGTTGTCTTTTAAACTTGTAGTTATCCACAACTAGCTCTGCAAATCAATAAACCACAAGGTCACCGTACGGCCCTCCGTTGATACCTTCCACCCAAAAATACAGCAGGTCATGTTATGTGTTATTATACATCTAACGATAGCAGGTCATTTTATGTGTTATTATATACCTAACTATAGCAGTTCATGTTATGTGTTATTACATACCTAACTATAGCAGGTCATGCTATTCATTATTATATACCTAACTATAGCAGGTCATGCTATGCGTTATTATATACCTAACTGTAGCTGGTCATGTTATGTGTTACTACATACCTAACTATAACAGGTCATGTTATGTGTTATTACATACCTAACTATAGCAGGTTATGTTATGTGTTATTACATACCTAACTATAGCAGGTCATGTTATGTGTTATTACATATCTAACTATAGCTGGTTATGTTATGTGTTATTACATACCTAACTATAGCAGGTCATGTTATGTGTTATTACATACCTAACTATAGCAGGTCATGTTATGTGTTATTACATATCTAACTATAGCTGGTCATGTTATGTGTTATTACATACCTAACTATAGCAGGTCATGTTATGTGTTATTACATACCTAACTATAGCAGGTCATGTTATGTGTTATTACATACCTAACTATAGCAGGTCATGTTATGTGTTATTACATATCTAACTATAGCTGGTCATGTTATGTGTTATTACATACCTAACTATAAAAGGTCATGTTATGTGTTATTACATACCTAACTATAGCAGATCATGTTATCTATTATATAAAAAGCAGCAAAAAGATATACAGCAGTGTCTCTGTAAGTTACAGAACAACCTCAAGAACAGTGCTTCCACCCCCATTCCACTGAAAATTACACTTTTGAATGAAATCCTCAGCAAAATTTATTCAAATCATAACTTTGCATACTACAGACAATTGTCAGAGAGAAGCTTAAGTCACAAAATGTAGATTTGTAACCACTAGTAATACCACATCTAATCATTTTGGAATATCACCAGTCATGACAATTGTAGTAAAGATCACAAAAATCCATTGATATTGCTGTAGGAACTTATAATCCTAAAACTGACCCTGAGTTTGCCTCATAAGAAATCCACAATGTGTATACAGAAACTACTGTGAAAAGTACATGGAAACATTCCATTATAACCATCAGATTTATTAACACCAGATCAGGCAAAATTCAAGACAGGAACACCTTCAACATCATCACAAAGCAATAATAGGAATATTCGGCCCAAGATAGTGGGCTATGTACACACTGGTTTACAAAGTCTATTAAAGATGTGGGAGAAACAGACAAATGTAGGTTTTGTATAACCGAATTGGAAACAGTCACACACCTCATTACTGGATGTGACATACTAATGGCAGAAGGACTGCATACTGAAAGGCATAATAATGTGGCAAGACTGTTGCAATGGGGATTGTGCAAACATTATGGTACTGAAGTGGCTAACAAACACTGAAAACATGAGCCACAAATCTTTATAGAAAATTATGAAGTTTATATCACATGGTATCACCCATTACCAACAGTTCAAAAGATAGATGCTAGAAAACTGGATATAGTGGTCCATGAAAAGAAGACAAAAGTAGCATTGATCATTGAAATCGCCACACCCAGTGACTACAGTGTGTTGCATACAGAGAGACACAAAGTCATAAAATATCAAGATCTGCAGGCAGAAATGAGAGCAGTGTGGAAGAAAGATAACCAGACAATTCCAATAGTAGTAGGAGCAACGGGTCTTATAAAAAAGAATCTACAATCATATTTAGATATGTTACCAATCCATGTAACCCCATACAAATTGCAGAAGGAGTCATTACTGACCACATTGCAGGTGCTGCGAATATCACTTTTGGCTGACATCAAAGATTGAAACAATACTAACTTCATGAACTTTAATCGCACTTTGACTTAGGAATGGGGTACATTCCCATCATGGTATTAGAAACCCAAAAGATCTGGAGAAATTAAAAAGAATATTCCTAGATATTTACTCATACACTGACAAAAAACTGCTATAAAACAGACAAGAATTATTGTACTTAGACCAATACTTAGTCTTAACTGTTTGTAATATGCAACACTTTGTAATGTGTTTCCTCTGTGTGCCACTTAACTCTGAAAATATAAAGACATTTCAGCATAATAAAGCACACCAATCTGTTCAAATTTTTGCACTTCAGATATTTTTTATAATTTAAATGCAAAGTGCTGCATGCCAACATTCCTTAGCATATCACATACAGTTCCTGAGTTCTGTTTTCCTTATTCTGTCTGTCTGTCTCTCTGTGTGTGTGTGTGTGTGTGTGTGTGTGTGTGTGTGTGTGTGTGTGTGTGTGTGTGTGTGTTTATCACCCTGGTAACAAACAGCAATGAATAAATAAATGAATAAATGTGTACAGAAAGGTGCAGTGGCCCCACACAGTTATACGGGTCCCATGTACCTGTTGAAGGGGGGGGGGTAAAGCATTAAACTGAACACAGCCATCATAGCTGTTTGCATGACATACGCACCACAAATTGCACTCCTTCCAGTAACAGGGAACAAATGGTATGTGATGCAAGCATGGGAGCTAAAACATTATATGGAAAAAATAGTGACCTTTTCTGCCTGTTTTTATGATTTGATTTTGGTTTTGTTTTGTCCATCTTCTTTTTTGTATATACTTGTAATTAAATAATTATCTACTATATTTTAGTATCTTCCCTCATGTACATACTTGTTCTTAATTATATATTCTGTACCCATTTGGATGTACAACAGCATATACTGAATTCATCCATCCATCTATCCATCCACCCTAAAGCCCTTTTCACATTATCATACGATCATAGGAGGTTACTAGGCTAGTGGCCCTGGGGCCCTTACAAGCCTAGCCAAGAGCTTATCCCAAAAAAGAAACCTCAGTCAGCACCTATCACCCCTGTCAGTGAGGGACACAGGTGGAAACATTTTGTGGTTTCCCACCCACTCATCGAGGTTGCACTTGAAGAGGGTCAGTGAGGTGCTCTGTTTGACGTGTATGGGAAGTCTATTCCAGAGAAGAGGCAACCTCTGGGAGATAAACTGTTTTGGAGGCTAGTTTTGATTCATAATTGGCTTTGGAGGTTTTCACTAGTGATCTACTTTGCTTGTTGAGGCTAAGGAGGTTTTTTTCCCAATTTGGAATTTGTTCCTTTTTACCCCTGGACACAGTTTCTTCCTTTTGTTGTAAAGCCTGTTGAGGATGTCCACCAGACAAGTTTGTGTTTTCTTGAGGAGCAGGTTTTAGTTCTGTTGGGTATGGCTGAGTACATGCAGTTGTACAGGTGCTTGTATACTGCACAGGCATACTGTTCAGCATAGTTGTCTGCATCCTCTGAGGGGGGCAATGGTGTAAAGCTTGTGAGGTTGTAGTCAGCTTTTGAGAAGATTTTTATCTTGATTACTTTTTTTTGGGGGGGGGGGGTTGGGTGGGATAGAACTTTGATTGAGACGGACCAATGATCTGATCTCACCGGGGAAGAACATACTGTAACTAGTGTTCCAGATACAGATTTGCTGTATCCTGGACTGTTGGTAAGCTTCTGAGCCCCCCAAGCCTTCCTGTATTGGAGGGAAGCCTTCTAGCTTATCAGTGGGAGTGGTAAGCACTAGGTAACCTGTCTACCACATAAGGGGTGGTTCTGGCCCAGATATTGTAGTTATTGGCCGTTTGGACAATTTCTTCCATCTCTCTCAACTTTCTGATTTGAAAGCCTGCATTTGCACTTGTTTCTGTCCTGTAACTCTTCTAGTGCAGACACAGATTCTTAGTTTTAGCACTAAATTTGCTTATTCATGCTCAGCACTTGTTCAGAACTTGTAAGCACTAAACAAGCTACTAATTACTATAGCACTCAATCTTCCTCATTACCTAGAGGAAAACAGTTTTTGTACTTACTTTTCACACTTACCTAGAGAAAAACAGCTTTTGTACTCACTTTCCTCACTTATGTAGAGGAAAATATTTTTTTATTCAGGCATGTCCAAGGGTCAGCTCCCAGTGTACTCTCCTGTCTATCTGATGAATTTGGGCATCTTGAGGCAATGTAGAAATTGTCTCATGTACACTGACAATCCTCTCCTCCTACCACCCAACACTACTACCTGTGAGAGATGCACTTATCTAGCCAAACTGGAGGTAAAGCTCTCTCCAACCAAGACTGAACTTGACAGTCATGAGGAGAAGGTAAACATTTGCACCACACCACACACATCACATAGTCTCACTAAATCTACAACACCAAAATCCACACATAGTAACACAAAAACATTCGCGGAGGCTCTCAATAATAATCTGTCTAAGCAACAGAGACCTCCAAAGCAAAAACACAAGCAACCTCCACTCCTAACACAACCCAAATGACACATAGCCCACAGAATTAGTGTGCCACTCAACCACAGCCAATAAGGCAAAACAACGTACCTAACACACTAGTCATAGGTGACTCTATAGTCAGGCACACTGATGTCCCACTCACCAGGCTAAAAAAGGAGAAGGTTACTGTCAGTTGCCTGTCGGGTGCCATGATCTGCCACATAACCCATGCACTCAGGTCACTGAACAAGTACAAATATGACTCTGTCATTGTTCATGTTGGTGTGAATGACCTGAGACGTACCTCCCTGGACTACATGAAAAGAGACATGGAAGAGCTCTCCAATCTTGTAGCCCAGGCAGGTATGCCCCTAGCCCTGAGTAGCATTCTGCCATCACCACAAATGATACCGCAGTACAAGGACAAAATGATTGACTTCAACAATTGGCTAAGCTTCTGGTGTAATTCTAAGGGGATCAAGTATCTGTCTGCTTGGGATGACATGGTCGACAGACCATGATGCTTTGCCACAGATGGCCTGCACCTGTCGCCTCTAGGATTCCAGATTCTGGCTAAGGCTCTTGCTGACCCTATAGTGCCTTTTTTAGGCAAGGTTCAAATAACAAATTCATCACCGTAACAGGAACAGGCAAGCAAAAACTGAGGGTAATGCTACTCAATACTAGAAGTCTAAATCTCAAAATGCACTCACTTGAGGCACTCCTTAAAATGGAGAACATCGATATCTGTGCAGTGACTGAGACCTGGTTCAAGGCTCCAGAGAGCACCCCTGCACTACCAGGCTATAACTCATACCACACTTTTCAGCCATGTAACCTGGACCGAAACACCAAAGGCGGAGGTGTGTCCATATTCATTAAGGATATCCACACCTCCAGGCTAGTTGCTCAGCAAAATGCATAAGAGGTTATCCAAGTGCAACTATCTCTGGGCAAAACTGCAATCCAAATTGTAGCTTGCTACAGATCCCCCACCATGCCCCAGGATTCCCACTCCTCTTTTTTTGATGTACTGGAAAATATTAGGGTTCAACCAAACACCCTAATAATGGGCGACTTCAACTACCCCACCATTAACTGGGAAAACAACTCGTGTACCAACTCCTTAGCTCAACGCTTTCTGGAATTTATAAACTCCAATGCCCTAGATCAACTTATCCACACCCCCACCAGGGGCAACAATATCCTAGACCTAGTCATTACCAAAATGAGTGACCGGTGTTCCACACCTGAAGTCAACTCCTCGTTGGTCCGATCCGACCATAAGCTAATCACCCTTGATACCCACATCCTGCCCCCACCTCCCATTAAGGAAACCACAGTAAAAAAATTCTCCAAAGTCAACTTCATGCTTCTTAAGACAGAAGTGGTGAACTTCATGACACCCATGTAGACGGACAATACAGTTACAACTGCTGAATCCTACACAAATGCACTCTGTAAGCACTTACACGAGTGCATGGATTGTGCTATCTCAAACAGAACCAAGCTGCTATCCTCCAAAAAAAGGAAGACAATCTGGTGGTCCCCTGCCATAAACAAACTGTACAACAGAAGGAAGAAACTGTTGCAAAAGAGAGTAAAATCCCATGAGTGGAGGAGCTCCCTGGTCAGCCTCAGTAAGAAGCTGAGATCCCTTATAAGATCCTCCAAAGCTAGCTACAAAACAAAATCACCACTAATTCTAAGGACAACCACAAAGGATTTTATAGCTATGTCAAGAATCTTGATGGCAACACCCAGATCTGCTTTGAGTTACAGCACAAAAGCACGAAAATTACAGAACCAACTGATATTGCCAACATCCTGGCAGATAGCTTCAGTGCTAACTTTACCCCCCCCCCAAAGGGCCCATATCTATACAGGAAGAATGCAGAGTCCCTGTAATCACAACTACGCAGGTAAAAGCACTCTCTAAAGCCAAAAACAGAGCATCCATGGGACTGGACAACATCCCAGACTGCGTTTTAAACGAACTGGCTCCCCACTTAAGCACCATGTTCAATAATAGCTTCGCATCAGGCTTTGCACCCACTGAATGGCGCACAGCAACAGTTACCCACTCCACAAAGGGGGAGCCACCACTGATCCCAGGAACTATCGACCTATTAGCCTGACAAGCCTGGTCTGCAAGGCATTGGAATATATCATCATGGAGCGCATAAAAAAAGACATTGGTAACCTCCAAACTCTGGATCCCCCCCAGTTCGGGTTTGTGAAAGGCAGATCATGCCTTCTGAACCAGATTGACGTCTTTGAGGCAGTCACCAAAGCCGTAGATGAGGGTAAGGTGGTTCACACAGCCTACCTTGACCTCGCCAAGGCATTCAACACCATTCCCCATTCTGGAAAGATAGCTAAACTCACTAAACTATGTATAAATCCCTACGTTACAAGATGGGTGGCCAACTGGCTCAGTGACAGAACCCACACTGTAAACGTTGGAGACACCAAATCTGACCTCAAAGCAGTGACAAGTGGAGTACCACAGGGTTCCATCCTGGGACCTCTCCTGTTTGGTATCTACTTCTCTAAAGTACAGGCTAACACAGAAGGCCTCTGGCTAATGAAGTTTGCAGATGATTGCAAACTAGGAGCCATAGTCAAGTCCCCAAATGATGTGGACATTCTACATAAGGATCTCGCTGAGACAGATGCCTGGTGTCAGAGCCATGGCCTCAAGCTCAGTGCCAAAAAGTGCAGTGTCATCCCCTTTGGTAAAAACTCTGTACCCATGAACTACCATATAGGCAGCAATCTACTTAACATCGAATGTGTGATAAGAGACCTTGGGACCCAGGTGGACAGTAGTCTCTCCTTTGATAGTCACATCGCCACAGTAGTCAGGAAGTCCTTCTACGTGGCACACCTCATCATAAAAGGGTTCTCATCCAGGAAAAAAGAGGTCATTGTTCCCCTCTACTCGACACTCATTAGACCCATTATAGAGTACAACGCCCCTTTTGGAATGTACCTCACAAGACATCTGCAGCAGCTGGAAAGTCCACAGAAGTACCTCACAAAGAGGATTACTAGCCTCAAACAAATGCCCTACACTGACCGCCTCAAAAAACTCCAGCTTTACTCCATAGCATATCGCCTACTCTGCGGTGATCTCTGCCTAACATATAAAGCTATGTCAAACCCAGAGCTGTTGGACATGCTACACCTAAAGAAATCCTAATCCCTCTGAGCTACACGCTCTAGGGACGTAAGCCTTGTCACCACAATAAACAGGACATGCTAGAGGGATAGATTCCTGTCCCAGAGACTTCCCATACTCTGGAACAGGCTACCCATCTATGTCAAGCAAAGTTCTTCATTAGCACTCTTCAAGAAAAATCTTGATGAGTGGATGGGAAATAGGAAATACACCCCAGGGATCACTTCTGTGTCTCTGCTCAACAGTGGCACAGGAAAATAACTTTCTTGGGTGGCATAAGCCATGGAACCTTGTTGGCTAGGCTTACATAGGCCCTTGGGCCAATAGCCTAGTACCTACCTATGAACATACCTATGAACCTATGTAAGTGGTTCAGTGAACCAAGTCCAGAATGTTATCTCACCTTGTGGGGGATGAGATGAGCTGGTCTAGTGTGTTACAATTGATGAAGTCAAGGAATCATTGGGTGAATGGATTAATGCAGGAATAGTTCACCCAGTCTATGGTGGGGTAAGTGAAGTCACCAAGGATCAGAGTGTTAGGGGGTACCTTGATGGAGTCAAGTAGATCCAGGTAGGAAGAGTGGGTCTATAGCTGCCTATAACTTGGATGGGTGTCTTGCCAGCTGTCAGTTGCACCTGGAGTAGTTCCAGTGCATCATGCTGGCAAACCATTCTGGAGGTGTGCCTGTCCTTAAAGAAGATAGAGACTCCACCACCCGTAGCCTTCCCAACCTCATTTTGCTTTCAGAATGTGTGGAATGAGGTATAACCTGGTAACACAGGGGTGCTCTCTGCAGCCCTGAACCAAGTTTCTGTGGCCACACAGACATTGGCATCTTCCTGTGCAAGGAGAGCCTCCAGTGAGTGCATTTTCAGGTTAAGGCTCCTAGTGTTAATTAGCATGACCTTCAATTTGCTTTTTGACATATCTTTTATGTTGGAATATTTGTCTTTGGGACATTGCCTAAAAAAAGGCACAATAGGGGAGACATATATATATATATATATATATATATATATATATATATATATATATTTTTTTTTAAAATATGCCATTTTTTAAAAAAATGCAATTTTCTTAGCATTGTACTATTTGTACACAGATTTATGAATTTATATGCCTAGATTATTCATACAAAGATTGGATTTTGTCTTTCATGTATTTTTAAAAGCATTTATTTAAATGTATTTTTTAAAAGTATTTTTCTAACTATCATTTATACATATTTTGTCATCAGTCCTGTTTACTTGTGCTTTTATTTAGTTCAATTGCTTTAATTTCTTACTTTTGATTTGCTACATTGGAATGAATTGTTTAGGGTATGGTTGCTGCTGACATTTGATTGCATTATTCTATTATGCTGTACTAATATCAAATTTCATTGGTTGATTAGTTTATTGCCTCATATTATTTGTATATAAATAGAAGGGTTTTAATTTATTGAAATTGTCTGATGAAGTCTGCTCATAGTTACCAGACGAAAGCACTTACTTTGAGTGTAATAAATTTTTGTTGTTCAGCTGGTGTTCCTAGCCTCGTTTGTTGGATCTGGTTTTGCTGATTTTATCAGTGTTCCTGTTTGGTTACTGTCTTATATACCACCCTTCTATCTGCAGATTCTCAATACAATGCTATATATTAATATTTGTGAATATCAATACAAATGTTATTATACTGACTACTATACTATGTATACACTGTAACTGCAATATAACATGTGTTTTTGTAAATACTGATTGCATTAAATTTATCTTGGAGCTTTTCTCTCCAGGCTTCCAATGAACAAGGGCACCAGTCAGACTTTCCTGACAAACAATTGTCAATACATAAATATCAAATAGGCTAGTTGGAGGAAGAGGAAGGGAGAGCTTGTGCCCTAAGGCTGGATAGCTTAATGTCGAGTGCTTCTTGTAAATTGATCAGAGATAGTGAAAGTAATTGGTCAGTTCAGTTAACATAGTTTGCAGCAGTCTGGTTGAGGAAAAGTTTAGAATCATGAACCAATCAGAATGAAGGCTACTAATCTACCTGTAGGATCAGAGGTGATATGATGAATCCAGATAACTGCATTATAAGAAAACTACCCAGTGTAAAAAAGTATTTTCTTTTCTATATTTCAGGCTAACTTTTATCAGATACTAAACATGCTGTTAGGTTTTCCTATGGGTGGATTGAAAAGCACTTGCTTTCATAACAGAAGTGTGCTAAAGGAGGTTCCCAGTTATGGTAATCTAGAAATGAGGCCTATGTCAGCTAAAGGGAAGAGAGGGAGACAAAAAGAGAATAAATGTAAGTAGACTGGTGTTTCTGGCTCTGTTGTTGTTTTGTTTTATTTTACTATATAAATAAATGCAATGAATTTACCCAGAGGTACAAAAAAAATCACCCAATGTAGCTACTGATGTATTGCATTCTTCAAACAAAAGTACAGTCTGATAGCTTCCAAGAGTTAAACACACTATGTAGCTACCAATCTCTTGGATTCCTCAAAGAAAAGATAAATTCTGGTAGCTTCCGAAGTTAAAATGATTTTATCAACAACTTTTTTTCTAAAAAAAAACAAGTAAACAACTTTCAAGGTATCTTTGTAAACCAATAATTAATGATATTTCTCTTGTCATTTTAATATACAGATGGTCCTCTGCTGAAATGATCAGGTCATACTGCATTTTACCATTGCACCATGTGGCACAGAGAGGAACATAAACATTAACTTTGACTTTTCTACTCCATCTAATTAGTTTTCAGTGCATTGTCTAATAATAACCCTTCCTTAAACAAAAGCACTATTATTTGGTTGTCATCTTTGTTTAGTAACCATTAATTATTATTATTGTATTTATTTATTATTTATTAACTGGGTAGATGGGCTGGCCCAATGGCCTTTTTCAGCCATAAAATAGACTAACGGCCCTAAAATATACAAACGATACAAAACATTTAACCAATTCAGTAAAACAATTGAAATACAGGATCTGTCAGACAGACTGTGTTAAAGAAGAATATATTAAGATAAAGTATTTTTGTATGCTACATCAAAACCTGCCCTCTCCTTTTGGCATCTGGGGTGCAATTATCACAATATTTTATTATATCCAGGCAATAGCGACTATTAGCAATTATTGCTATCTCTTTTCAGGTCCAGTAATGCCTCCTCAGCAAAGCAATGTTAAACGCTTGTCCCCCTAATAAATCTTCCAATAATGAAAGACTACTATGTTCTCTTCATCTAGCAGATTCTTCCATCTCCTTAAAAATACCCTGGGCAAGGACTGCTGTTTATATCTGTCTTGGACTAGAAATGATTCCCTGCTGTGGTTTGGGAAGTTAGGGACAGCAGACTTTTTATAAACAGTCCCATGTTCTAGCTGATAGCACATTCTGCATGTATACAGTGAAAGCACTCTTTAGTATTAAAGTTCACAGCAGAAGAAATCATTTTTTCCTCATAGTGCAACAACTACAGGGGAGAAAAAGCAACATGTGCAAAATATATCTGTACTGAAATGGTGTTACCTCACAAGTAGAAATATATATATGTCTCCAAAACAGTGATATGCCCTGTCATGATTTTAAGTAAGGGGCTGCAGTGGTGAGGTGACATGAGGTATAAAAGTCTTCACCCCCTGGTGTGTATGAAGTATTCAAATTCCACTTCAGATGGATTTTTTTTCAAATTCAGGTGGAAATTATAACATGGAGATGTGTTCTCAGTGTGAGGGCTACAGTTAGAACTCTGTCTTTTAATACTGGGCACATAGAGTTAGAAGTTTCTATTATAATTTAGACAGGTACCCTTGGACTGCTAATAGCAAGTCTTTGTGCTCAAACATTTGGCTAATGTAATTCTTCTAATCTAATTTATTTGATAACTAATGGTCCTTTGTGGATCATTTTCAGCCACAGGCCAGACATCAAGAGGAAGGTTAAATGTAATTTCTATAAACATTTTAGCATGGCCAATAAACTGCCATGTTTTGTGAAGGTGTGAGGAAAGAAAGCACCTGGGAGAACCAAGGAAGAGCATGTAAACTGCACACAGAGAGTGACCTAAGGCCAGGACTAAACCCAGGAACTAAGAAGAGAAATAGAAACATTAACCACTGGGAAGGTGTTCCACCCTGCTTAATTATATACTTAACTTAAATAAATACTCACTTGTTAATCTGTCCAAACATTCTGCCAGTAAACCACAAATGACAAAGGCTATCATCTGGAATGTTATAGAGATCTCTATTTCAAGTTGTGCTGGGACATCAAAATCAAATTTCGAAATACGATAGTAGTGTCCCATTAACACGAAAGTGCACTTTTGCCAAAGTCACTAGGTTGAACAGGACATTTCCTGCACTGTGGTGCGGTAGTGACGGACCTTAGGTTTACGGCTTGGGTTAAGGCTAGAGGATAAGCTAATAGGGCTATCCACTACCCTTAACCCAAGCCCTAACCCTAAGGTCCATGACTACAGCACCACAGTACAGGAAATAGGTCCGTAACTACTGCTCAGTGGACGAAATACAATTTCTCTGGTAGTCACGGACCTTAGGGTTAGGGCTTGGGTTAAGGATAGTGGATAGCCCTACTAGCTATCCACTACCCATAACCCAAGCCCTCACCCTTCGTTCTAGTGACTTTTGCGAAAGTGCACTTTTGAGTTAGTAGGACACTACTATCGTATTTTGAAATAGTGCAATTTCGATCTACAGTAGTAGACCTCTATATATATATATATATATATATATATATATATATTATTTATTTATTTTTTTGGCACATTAAGTTGTAGTCTGATTTTTGTCTACTTCTGGTATGATTTCCATTCCTATTTGCCACCTGAATGATTCTGCTAAACTAAGCAGAGGTCATCTTAGACTTACACTTCTCATAATGTAAAACTTTCAGTATGTTTGGATCTGATAAGGTCAGCAGATATGTATGCAGTCCACTAACTGCAGAACTATATATGTAATCAACTTCAAGGAGGCCCATACCTGCTTCAGACAGAATATATAATACTGATATACACTGATTTTTATATATCATTTGATAAGCATAAAACATTTTTTTTGTTTTCTGTCCAACTGATCCAATAACTTTGGAGGCCAGTTAGTTACACCAAAATGGTATTTTAGAACAGGCAGGACAAATTGGTTTATAGCTTGGACTTATTCCTAGATGCTAAGGTTGTTTTTCAGTATTAATTTTAGTTTCCTGAAGTATTTCTTACTAAGTGTTATTCACATTTGTTCATGATTTATTGCCGACCCTTCATCAGTTCACAGATATTTGTATACTTCTTCCTGCTCAAGTTCCTTTAAATCACCTTCCTGTCCTAGACTTTTATTTTCTTGGTTCTGCAACTTTTCTGCTTTAAACATTGCTTTTGCACATTTATCAAGACCAAATTTCATTCTTATGTCATCTGAGAAAGTGTTAAAACACTTGCAGTTGTGATTTCAACTCCTTATTTGATGAACTGTACAGTTTTAAGTCATCCACTAAAAGAAGATGAGAAATATTTAAGCAAGTTTGTTTACTGAGAGCCAAATTGTGACCAAGCCTACATCTGTTAAATAAATAGCTTAATGGATTAAGGGCAAACTACAGCAGTGGCAAAGAATCACCCTAGACTATTCCCCTTTGAATCTTTATCCTTGATGATATGACTTGCCACTGTTTCATGGTCACTGAACTATAACTGACCAATGTAAGATGTATCTTAAACATCTGTAGGCACTCCTTTATCCATGAATGTGGGATTTTGTCAAATGCTTTTTTGTAATCTATCCATGACATACTTCGATTCTTCACTTTTTTACAATTCTTCATTATGGCTTCATTTAGCAACAGATGATCCTTTGTTCCATATGACTTTCTTTTGCTACTCTTTTGATCTATTGACATGATTGAGTTTTCTTCTAAATGACTATAAACTCTGTCTTAATCAATTCCAGCACATGGTTTGTACATCGTTGGAAGGCAAATTATTGGTTTAAAGGTTTTAACATAGCTTACAGGTTCGACCTCAAAGAGGACCATCATCTTTCCTTTTGTTAGCCAGGTTGGTGTCTGTTTGGGATATGCATATAAGTAGTTCTTACTCCGGGCTAAATCTTTGTATATTATACTTATAGCCAGAAGTTAGGTATTGCAACTGAGCCTGGGGTTTTCCATTTAGGGGCTTTCCTTAATTTAATTCTGTTTTAATTTCTCTGGCTGTTATTTCATCCTGTTTCATATCATGTACATTTAAACTCCTTACTGCTTCTTTTAATTTTTCTATCCATTCAGCATCTTTCTTACATTCCACAGGTTATTCATAAATATTTCCCCAAAATGTGTCTATTTCTTCTTTTTTATGTGGTTTCTAATTCTAATCATGTTGCCTGGTTTCCCAGCTCCCTATAAAACTGTTTTGGATTACCAATGAATTGTTGATTTTGTACTTTTCCATTATATTTCTTTGCATATCTTCATAATTTTTCTACCTGTGCTTATATCATTAGTCTATTATTTGCAATACTTTATGATAGATCCTGTCCTGTTCTAAGTTCTAATATTGTGCGTTAAGGGTAAGGTATTCTTAAATGATCCATTGATAGCAGATACTTGTCATTTTCATTGCGGCTTTATTACCACCTTCAATAGGAACAGCCAGGAAATTGCTGATATTCTATTTAAGAACTGGACCACCCTGTTAAGCGATAAGGATGTTAAGGACTGCGACTTTCATATACTGTGTATGTGTGTGTGTACAATAGATATTTAAATGCCTTATTGAATGACTGGTGTAATGCTGCTTTATATCTTTCAAACAACTTTGGGTCAATGAACTTAGTTATATGATTGGTTGATACATGACAGGCCCAACATTGTATATTGAAAGGGAAGTAATTTGAAAGGCATTTTAGAATCTAGTTAGGGTGGTCGACAACAAGGGATGATTAAAAAATGTGGGGCCTGCTCCTACCGTCCATGTATGTTGGAAGGGAATTGTTTCAGGATAAATAGAATTAAGATTAAGTTATATTAAAAAATGTTTTTATTATACAGAGAGGGTGGTATTTGCGCACTTTGTTCGAATTGTCCATGTTTCTATATAGGAAAAACTGAAAGAAAATTTAAAAATAGAGTATATGAACTTCCTAGGGATATTAAAATAAAAAAAATCCATGAATGCTTTAGCTAAGCACTGTAGGGAAAGACTTGTCCATTAATTTAAATTTATCATACTGGATGTATTTGATTTAGATGAAAGAAGTTGCCCATGGTCATTGTTATTGGAAAGAAAAGAATTATTATTGCAAATACGTTTGAATGCATCACAATGGCCCGGTTTAAATTAACTTTTATCCATTTCTTGTCTTTTAAAATTAAAGGCATTAGGGAGATAATGTTGTGTGCTTTCTGTTATTTGAACATGGCTTTATGTGATAAATATGTATATATTTATATAAATTTAGTTTTTTACTAATCCATGTTTTAGAATGTATGTTGTTAGTGAGGTTTTATTAGTCTGCATGTATTTTGGGATGTTTAAAAAAAAAAAAAAAAAAAAGAAGGGGAGAGTTGTCCATTTAAAATATCTATGTGAGTAATTGGTTTCCAAAGTTTGGTATTATATGACTGGTTGAGTGGAGGGGGTGCGTTGACTTATGAAATATTTAAATAATTGCATTATACTTTTGCATTTTGTCTGACGAAGTCTCTGAATGAACAGAGAAGAAAGTGCTTACGTGTTGTCTTGCTTGGTTCATCTGCTGTTTGCCAGAATCCCTGTGTGTGTTTCTCCTACATGTTTAATGGACTTTGTAAATTGATGTGTAAGTAGTGCACTATCCAGTAAGGAGGCGCTAGCTTTGACTACGTTTTTCACGAGTGGAAAAGTAAATGCAGAAATAAAGACTAGCACAGTTACCTGTAATGTAAAGAGAATGTTCTGGAATTAAATTCCTTTAGTCACTCCTTGCTTAAGCTAGTATGACCTTGTAATACTTTGCATATAATCAGCAATTACTAATCTAATAGTGCCTTTTTTAGCTTTATGCAGTTGATGTCCAATTACATATACTACTGCCAAGTTTTTGTGTTATGTTATTCTATATTTCAGTGACTGTCTTCTGTAATTGCATTGGCATGGCTAAGTAGTGGATAAAAAGGGGCCTGTAAATCAGATAACTTCCTCTGTAAGTAAATAATTAAATGCAAGATTGATACTCAATTATGGGGTCATCATTAACTGCAGGCATCCCTGACTCCTGCCTCATTCTCTTTTGCTACACTACTCTTCCATTTTCCCTCCTAAAGATGCACTTTTATATTTATTGTATTTATTTATTTAACTTTTGTTAACCGGGAAAGTCTGACTTGGAACAAAGTCAATTTTCAGCGGAAGCCCAGGGGGAAACACTCCAGATGCATGTCTTTATAACGTGGGAGAAAACCCGAGCACCAGGAGGAAACCCACATGAACACAGGGAGGAGATGCAGACTCTGCACAGAAGGTACCCCAGCCAAGAATCGAACTGAAGAACCCCTTGCTGTGAGGTGACAATGCTATGCTGCACCATTATGCCGTCCACTTCCCACCTTCACCATAGTTTTGCATCTCATTAGAATATACACTAGCACACACTCATACAGTTTAATGATAAGAGATGGTAGTTTGTCTGTCTGGTATGTCCAAGGGATGCAGGCTTAACACATGTAGATGACCAGTGCCCTATGCCTCCACCTACCCTCAATGACATGTCCCAAACTCTTTTAGTGTCTTCTGAAGTCCCAAAATACTCCGTTAGCAGGACCAGCGCAATTTCAGGACTTTGCCAGGCTTTTGCATGAATATGATAATGTTACAAAGAGATGATTCACTAATTTCTTCTCCTCTGAACTTCTGCTTGACATTTTCCCACATGCAGGTGTAAAATCAGAATATGAACTCAGCAACAGCATCATTGTAATGGAAACACTGCTACCGCATGCCATCTGTTCAACACCAGCTCCAATGTGAAATAACTAGGAATTAAACAAAAGCAAGACTATTTCCCTACAGAAAGTGATACATGATCCTGAATCAAAGATTTATCTCTGCAATTTGAGGCAGCATACAGAAATATGAATGCCTTCATTAGCACATTCTAAACAATTTTTTTTTACTCTAAGATCATTGTTAATTTTCTTACATTGTAACACAGTCATATTCTGTTGAGTCCCAATTAATTGTGGCTTTAACCTGTAAAATACTTTAATTAGTTAAAAATATCAGTGAATGTAAGAGAACCAGGAAAGACATTTTGACAAAAATACAATGTGTGTGTGTGTGTGTGTGTGTGTGTGTCTCTGCATGTTAAGATGTGCATGTGGGTGTTTGTATTGCATGTCTGTCATGTAAGGGAGTTAAAAAGAGAATAGAATTTAGCCTTTGGAGATTTTTTCTCACTGGTGCACTGGGTTTAATGATGCACTTAAAGCAGAGTATAACACAGCTGAAGTTCAACTGCAAATGTTTCAGCTTGAGATAACTATTCAGCATCGATGTATTCAAGTCTCCAATTGCCACTGGCAATTCAGAGCCCGATGTGAACGCTTCCTTTCAGTATGTGAAAGTATTCTAAGATGGAACTTTTCCTATATATTTCCACTAGAGTTTCACACTATGTAACTTGCATTTAATCAGTTACATTAGAGATCAATTATTCTTATCATCATGTTTTTGCACTTGTCTGCATATTTTACCATTTGCTTCTCTAATATGCAGACTCCTTGACTAAACTTTAACGTATTGCTTTTAGATTTTATGCACACATTTGCCATGAAGGCTTATTAGCATTTCTAAATCCTCTGCAAATCCTGAATCTGTTTCTGACTATAGTCTGCTTTATCCTCATCATCAAGCCCAACCACTGCTCGACATGCTGCTACCAGCTTGAACTGTGCTACTGCATTCTACTTCATTCGTCTTCATTCCTTATGATTCAGTCCTCAGTGGGAAATGCTATAAACCACTAATGTTAATGATGTAAAAGTGGCAGCTCTCTGCAGTGTCGATCATATGTTTTTGCTTATTGCTCAAAGTAAAAACTAATGTGGTGGTCTCAATCCTAGTACCAGCAATATTCAACTTGCATCTTAAATTCCATTTTGTAGACAGCCAAATTATGGCTTATTTAGTTTGAGTGGTAAATGACTACTACCAAAATTGTGCTGGCCATTTAGTGTGCTTGTGAATCCTGCTGAACTCAAAGCACAACCAAACAGCTACAAGAACTGAGTGCATTGTTCTTATCAATCTAAAGCTGTGGTGATTGACATGTCAGTTAGTCCCCTTCATCCTGTAGTCTGTAATAAGTCCAAGATAGTCCAGTAAAATAAATTGCCAGTACCAGTCTAGGGTGATTTTATCTACCCATATAACGTCATTAAAAGGACTCAAAAACTAGAAAGTACTGAACTGCCAGAAAACACAAGGAAAATGTGTGTATGCTTACTACTATGGATTTATGCTGGGCCAGAGTCTTGCCTGAAAAATTACTAGGGACTTCATACTTTCAACATCTGTGTACTGGAAGTTAGTGATGATGGGGTATATTAAATATTATCTACATCAAGAAGAATGTAGTACCCTTGGTATAAATATCCTGGCTGAATACCATTCCTCGTGCACTACAGCTCTCACACTAATACCTCTCTTACCTCCTCGGTAGATTTTTCATTTACTTCACATGCTCTCGGTGTCCTATTCTAATCTGTCACACCTTTCATACTGCTCCTCACTCCTCTCCTTTCCCCCACCTTAACTTGCATTCCTCATCTGTATGTTGAAGTTGAATTTATTTATAATGGCATACTGAAAAGAAAATAAATTGATCTTAAAAGTCTTTATATATTCTAAATGAGAACCCAATTGCAAAGGTGATCTATTGTTCTTCAGCTTCAAATGTAGTGGACCTAACTTCACCCTCTGCATATATCCTGAGTTTTACAAGCATCCTATAATGGGGACATTTGTTTGTGTTGAAGAAAAGGCAAGTACATTTTAAGCTCATTATCAGAAAGAATAAAATTATAATAAGAATAAATACCATCAACTCCTTTCTGTCTACTTATAGGTTACTGGCATTGCTTCCCTGTTCCCTTATTAATGGTTTCCCCATATAGATTACAGGGAAGGGAACCATCTTTGATCTTTGGAGTCACCACTATGAAAAAATACAGCACTTTAACAGCATAGCATAACGCAAAGGGATTATACCACATTCAGCAAACAAAAGAATAAAGAAAACAATCCTGCCATTAGGCACCTAATGATACTATGTTATCCATTTCCAAATAACTAAGAAACACAGATTAGCAAGCATGCAATTACTGTGTTTATAGCATTTAAACCATTAGAACAATCAAAGTACAAAGCACCATTAGCCAAACATTTCTGTTCTTAGGTCTTGGTTAACCTAGGCTTAGTAGACTGATTTTATATGTCGGAGTCATCTCTATGCCTACCAATAAAACAACCCTACAATGAACCACAATAGATCAACAGGACATAAAAGGTATCATGAACTGTAAACCAAAAAAAATGGGACACACTGGGATAGAAATCAACAGAAAGAAATGAGAAAACAAAAGCATGGGTCACAACTGGATGGAGAATGCCAGAATAAGCAAGTCAAATCAAACAGTTGTAGCTATACTGAATATTTTTCTCAACCCTCAAGGGGGTTGAGGGTTGGCATAATGGGTAAGATGTTTAGACAGCACAGGATAAAGGGTTTGATTCTCATCTTTGAACGTAATGGGCTAGGCTTAAAATAGTCCAGAAGGGCAGCAAGCCTAGTGCTTACCTATAAGAATCATTAGATTAATACCTCATACATTTGCAAAAAACCCACAAAGTACATCCCGAAAGAAAACAAATGTCTCCCTACCCTTGCAAAAAGAAGGAAATAACACTTAATCAATAAGGAAGGCAAATAAAAACCAAAGGGATACAGTTTCAGAACAAAACATAATCCTGGAATCCAAAATTCATTTGCTGTGACTGTCAAATCAGCAGCTGGAAAATAGTTGGGGAAAACTATCTCTAGAGTCTCAGCTCTCACCATTAAGTGAACTACAACCTTTTCAAAAGTTTTAGCACTAAAAGATTGAGCTCTGTAAATAACACAATAACCAAAGGGATCATTGCCAAAGTGTTATGGGTAGTAGCTAGACATGAAGTTCAGGAGACCACTGAATAACCTAGTCCAATTTCCCATTTGCCCCAACGAACTGTCTAGTTAACTGCCTTGCTCAACCTCACACAGTAAGCAAATAAAGGCTGAGGGAATCAAACCTTTGAGCACACAAAACAGTTCATTAACAGCTGATAGTCTTAACCCTCTGCACCAACTGCCAGACTTCCATGATTACTTCTTAAAGAAGTTGTCTCTCTGGGTCTTGCATCATATTACACATCATCTTTAAGGTTCTGGACCAGGAAAAGCTCACAAAGTAGGATGTTCTTTCCTCCCGTCCTTCTATACTCATGATATCATAAACCCTACTGAGTCTCTGTGTAGTCACATCTCTTTTACTTTGTAAAGCCATTCACAGCTACATTCTTTACCTCACACTGAGGCCACAAACATATTGAGTCTCTGGGAATTCAAAACTGTTTTACCATCCGCTGCCTGAAAGCAGCTGATGTTGGAATGTTGGCTATCAAGAAACCTGATTATCACTAACATAAATAGAAAGTGGTAGGTCTTTGCAACTCATTGATTTTCAGCTTTACAAAAAAAATCTAATTTGAACATAGTTTGGTAGCTATAGAAGACAAAACTCATTACAGCATGTTTAAAATATGACAAAGAAAACAAACCAGAAAGGGTCAATTGACAAAAATGTATTGACACATACTACACTGATTCTGAAAGTTGCTAGTATTTCTGAGATCTGCCATTCAAGATTAATGCAAAATGCAAAACAACGCCTCCATGAGAGGGTAGGGCATTATACTTTCATGTTTAGGGGATACAGACATACTGTGCAGATGGGAAAGATTACAATCAATCAGGTAATTGTGGGTTATAACAAAGAAAAATTAGCAGTGACTGCCTGAAGTGGTGTAGGGACATAACTGCTGCATAGATTGTCATAAGAAAATAAATCTATAGGTTTGTCCATTTTCTAAGCATAATGGTTCTTTAAAATCTTGAATCATTCATAGGATCCTTCAAGTATTAACCATGAATAGTGATTATTTCACAACCTGAATATGGAAAACTAGTCTTCACTAAAATGTTTAACTTAATTTAAATAGGCTGATTTTTAACAGCTGAACTATAATATTCTCATTATCTTGATAAACTGTTCCCTTCTGCAGAACCTGTATTAGCAAAGTCACATAAACATGAAAATAATAAGAAGTTATGTACTCACCATAACGTTCCATCTGAGTAGGTGACTTCATTTGGATGCAACCTGTGGGATTCGGATCGGACATCGGATCCGAGCGGCAATTCATAAGCTTTAGGATCCGAGCTCCTAGCTCCTCCCTTTACCCATAATTCCCTGCTAAGCCCTGACTGACCTCAGATTGAGTTTGCCCTGTGAATACCAGTATAACAGAATCCTGGGTAAACCAGGACTACTAGCCTTGAAAGGTCAGGGGGATGGAGGGGGGGATGGTTGCATCCAAATGAAGTCACCTACTCAGATGGAACGTTATGGTGAGTACATAACTTCTTAATCTGAAGTAGGAAGACTTCATTTGTCTGCAACCTGTGGGACAGAGTCCCCAGCTACCTGGATCTTGGGCGGCCGTCATGGAAGGATGTTCCGGAGCACCGCAGAGCCAAAGGATGCTCTCCCTCTGGAAACAACGTCCACTTTGTAATGTGAAATGAAAGTATGAGGTGAGGTCCAAGTGGCTGCTGCACAAATATCTAATGGTACTCTAGATTTAAAGGCAGCAGAAGTAGAAACTGCTCTTGTAGAATTTGCTGTAATTCTCTGAGGAGCTGGCCTTCCTGAGGTGTCATAAGCCTGCAAGATACAATTAGAAATCCACTTTGACAAGGTGACCTTAGAGACTGCCTTACCCAGTGCAAATTTTGTAAAGGAGACGAACAGTTGATCAGATTGTCTATGACCAGCTGTTCTGTGAATGTAGAAACGCAGTTGTCTATGAACATCTAAGGAATGCAGTTTATATTCTCCTTTGTTTTTATATTTGGGAAAGAAAACTGGCAAATTAATAGATTGGTTAATATTGGATTCGGAAGCAATCTTTGGAAGAAAGGAAGGATTGGTCCTGAGGAAGACCCTATCAGGAAAAAAGGAGAGATAAGGTGGTTTGACGCACAGAGCCTGGAGTTCTGAAACTCTTCTAGCTGACGTAATGGCCACTAAGAAAGCAGTTTTCCAGGAAAGATACTTCAAGTCCACAGAGGCTGCAGGTTCAAAAGGAGGAGCGGTTAGGGATTGCAGCACTAAAGATAAGTCCCAAGGTGGTACGGCTTCCTTCACAGGAGGTCTTAAGAGGAAGGCACCCTTAAGAAAGGTTTTACAAATTTTTGCAGCCATGAGAGGTGTCGAGTCATGACCCACATGGTAATGAGAAATGGCTGCCATCTGTACCTTTACCGTCGAAGAGCTTGCTCCTTGTTGGAAAAGGTCTGTCAAGAAGTCTAGTACTGCAGAGAGTGGCGCGGAAAAGGGATCAAGATTTTTATGTTCCGCCCAAATAGAGAACCGCTTCCATTTGCTTCGATAAACCTTCCTAGTAGAAGGTTTATGGGCAGCCACTATGATGGCTTTCACTGGTGAAGAGATACCGGGAGTCCTGATTAGGGATGGAACTGGAGCAGCCAAGCTGTCAATTTCAGAGTGTGAAGGTTCGGGATTGGAAGCCCCTGAGGATGGGAAATGAGATCCGGAATTGGATCTAGAATCCAGGGCGGATTCTCTCGGTGAGACCATACATAAGGGAACCATGGTTGACGAGGCCAGAATGGGACAATGAGAATCATTCTGCTCCCCAAACTGCTGGCTTTCTGTAATAGTTTTTACATTAGAGGAAGAGGAGGATAAGTGTATAGGAGACCGGGAGGCCAAGCATGCACCAGGGCGTCTCTCGGGGATTCCAGATGGGGGAAGTAGAGCGAAGAAACTGTCGCATTTGGCGTTTGAGGGAGAAGCAAAAAGATCGCAACAGGGTTGCCTCCAGGTGGCAAAAATCTGCTTCGCTACTAGAGGATTGAGAGACCATTCGTGAGGGGAAAGAATGGTGCAACTGAGCTTGTCCGCTAGAATGTTGGACCTTCCCGGAATGTGCGTTGCCACAAGAAAGCGGTTGGTGGAGATTGCCCATTCCCATACTCTCATGGCCTCTCGACAAAGGGGGTAGGACCTGGTTCCCCCCCTGTTTGTTGATGTACCAGACTACTGACATGTTGTCTGTCTGGATAGCAATAGTTCCTACCGGAAGAAGGCTGTGTAGTGCTTGCAATGCTAATAGCACTGCCCTCATTTCCAGAACATTTATATGCAGGGAGGTCTCTGAACTGTTCCACGTGCCTTGGACAATCCTGCCCGCTGAATGCCCCCCCCCACCCAAGGCGAGAAGTGTCTGTGGTCACTGTGGCTAGGGGGAATGCCGTACAGAAGGGTCTCCCTGTCAGGAGGTCCGTCGACTGGATCCACCAGAACAGGGAGCTCCTGCATGCTCTGCTGATGGCTATTGGGCTGTTGAGAGGAAGGTAAAGCAGGGACCATTGGACCTGGAGGGTCCATTGAAGGATCCTCATGTGTAGTCGAGCATGGAGGAGGAGTGGGATGGCTGCTGCCATTGAACCTAGGGCCCTCAGGACCATAGCTGCAGTCGGAGAAGGTTCTAAGATGGCCGTGATATGATACCTCAGGTTGGACAGTCGATCTTGAGTGAGGAATGCCCGCATGTTTCTTGTGTCCAATCTTCCTCCTATAAAATCTATAAACTGTGTGGGGGCCAGGAAAGATTTTTCTCGATTTATGGTGATGCCCAGCCGAGGGGCTATATGAAGGAAATAGTCCCTGGCTGAGCACAGTAGATGCCTTGATGACGCTGTAAGGAGCCAGTCGTCCAGGTATGGAAACACCTGCATTCCCTGGAGTCTCAGGTGGGCCGCTACCACTGCAAGTACCTTGGTAAACACCCTGGGGGCAGAGGTGAGACCAAAGGGTAGGACCCTGAACTGGTAGTGATGGGCTCCCAGCCGGAAGCAAAGGAACCTCCTGGACCGTCTGTCCATTAGAATGTGATAGTACGCGTCCTTGAGGTCTATAGAGCACATCCAATCGTTCTCCCACAAAAGGGGGAGGATAGATTGTAAGGTGACCATCCGGAATTTTTGTTTGGTTACAGACAGGTTCAGTTGTGACAGTCTAGGATCGGTCTTAAGTCCCCCGTCTTTTTTGGCACCAACAAGAACCTGGAGTAAAACCCTGATCCGGTCTGATCTCGGGGGACGTGTTGGATGGCTCTTTTTGTTAGCAGCTGTGCGATTTCCGCAGCTGCTACCTCCCGTTGATCGGGTGGTACATCGGGGAGGTTTTTGGATCTGGGAATACTGTGAAGGGGGATTGAATAGCCTCTGGATATCACTCGAAGCACCCAACGGTCTGACGTGATTGACTCCCATGATGTCAGGTGCCTCAAAAAATGCCCCCCGACTGCCTCCAGAGAGGAGCAGCCGGGTAACCCCTCAGGGGTGTTGCGTGGGTCTGTCAGAGAAAGGTTCTCTGGACCCAAAGTTCCTAGGAGCCCCTCTGCCTCTAGGATGGCGACCTCCCTGTCCTCCTCTGCCACGGAAGGACTGGTTGTCCGGAGCAGGTTGGGATTGCTGCGATTTCTGGAACCACATCTTCTTCTGTCCCTTTTGGTTCTTCGAGAAGGACCTCTGGGGAGCTGAGAAGCGGACTCCGACGGCAGACAGCATCTTCCCGTCCTTTTCGCTCTGGACAAGCGTTTCGCGAACCGTTTTGCCAAAAAGGGCAGAACCATCAAAGGGGGCATTCGCGAAGGTCGCTTTGAAGGGCACCACGAAGTCACAGTGCCGGAGCCAGGCCTGGCATCTCATAACAAGGCCCGATCCGCTAGCTCTAGCGGCTCCCTCTGTTGCGTGAGATAAGAGCCGCATAGAAGTATTAGACACCGCTCTGAGAGTGGCCATACGGGTGGAGTACACTTGGTTGTCCTCCGCCGACATGGACTCCGGGGGAGATGCAGCGTATTCCTTAATCAGGTCTCGCTGCATCCTAATCACGTGTGCCATATAGTTCAGCGCCCTCAGGGAAAAGGTTGCTGAACTAAAGACTCGCTTCCCAATGTGATCCATCGAGCGGGATTCCTTGCTCGGGGGATGCATAGAGGGACTCTCCTGAGCCAATTCCCTCTTTGTGGCTGCAGCCATCAGCATGGCATCTACTGGGGGTCCCTTACTCCAATGTGTATGGTCCGATGGGGGACTAAGAATCCGGTCCGGACGTTTGGGAATAGGCTCTACGGTGTCCGGGTCCTTCCACGCTCTGGTGGCAATAAGGTCCACCAGAGGGTCGGCAGGAGGGGACACCCAAGAGGTAGACGGGCCCGCCTCAAATGCCTCCAAGAACACACACTCGTCTGAGGAGGCCTTGGGGGCAGACCACCCCCCCGATCCTTAACATTTCCATAACGTCTCCAAAGGAAATATCTTCTGGGGGTGATCTTGGGGAGCCCTCCTCTTCCTCCAAGTCCGTGTCTTCAGTAATAGACTCGGGGGAGTCCACATGCCTCCTCTTACACTTATGCATACGAGGCACTTCCTCGGGGGGACTGTCCGAGGAGTCCTCGCCAGCAACCAGTTGTTTCAAAGGAACTACTTGGGACATTGAGGCGGGCTGTCCCTGAGACCGGCTGATGGAAGCCTGGCCTAGCTGCGAGGGAGTGCGGGATGGAGCCGAGACAGGGACCGGGGGTCCGGATGTCCTCGACAGAACCCTCTCCACAACGTCGAAGGCCGAGGGGGAGAGCCGACTTCTCTAAGACCCGAGAGCCGACCCCCATTCGGATCCGACGAATGGATCAGAACCGGAGCCGAGACTGTCGGATCCGAGAGACCGGTGCCCTCCGACCTAGACGGAGTCGAAGAGACACCGGCTCCCTCGGATCCGAGGCTAGGCCCACGGCTCCGAGAGGACGGGTCCGAAGTACCCGAAGCACTCAAGGGAGGGATCGGATCCGAGGTGCGCCGACCAGTCGGATCCGACCCACCCCCGGGTCCGACGCTGCGCGGCTCCGAAAGCTCCGAACCCGGGAGTCGGTTCGGAGAAGGAGCTATGGGGGTGAAAAAAGGGGTCGAGGCCCCTCCCGGATGGGGGGGCCCAGGAGCACTCCCATCTGCATCTGGGCCTGAATGAATCGCCTCATCATCCGGTCCATATCAGCGTCCGACATAGAAAAAATTGACCTCGACGAGGCCACCGAGGTGGATCTAGAGTGTCGCCTCGATGACCTCGACGAAGGTCTAGTCTCCACCTCCTCGGGTCCGGGAGAGAACCGAGGGGATCAGAGCCAAGGAGGAGGAGATTTAGAAGCCAGAGGGGAAGCACGCTTAGGCGGCGGGGCCGAGACAGAGGCCTCGGCACGCCGCTTATGGTGCCCCTCTCTGTGCCTCTCCTTTTCCCTCTTGGTCTCCCTATCCTCCGGTTTCTTTGCGGGAGATTGAGTCCCTGCCGGAGGAAGGGAGACCGAAGTAGCCACTGGCGATTTCTGTGTAGGGATGGCAGGGGCGGAGGCCGAAGCCGATTCCGGAGGGAGAAGTCCCGCCAGAACCAACTTCGACCTCTGCTCCCTTAAAGCCCGGGGGTTGAACCCTGCACAAATGGTACAACCAGATGACAGGTGTTCAACCCCCAGGCATCTAACGCACCGAGTGTGGCCATCAGCCGGGGAAAGCTTATGGCCACACTCGGTACATTTAGAAAATATAGCCTTGGAGGCTTCAGACATAACTACGCCCTAACAGGCCCTAAAAAAAAAACACACACACACACAACAAACACACGCTAAACGAACACCCGAGAAAGTTAACTAAGGAAGGGAGGAAAGCCTAAACAAACACTCTTTAACTTTTGTCAACTTATAAGAAAAAAATATAGGCAAAAAAGATATCACCAATTCCTTTTGCTATGGAGCTCAAAATTCCTGTCAGCTACTGAACGCGGCAAACGAAATCTGAGGTCAGTCAGGGCTTAGCAGGGGATTATGGGTAAAGGGAGGAGCTAGGAGCTCAGATCCTAAAGCTTATGAATTGTCGGATCCGAATCCCACAGGTTGCAGACAAATGAAGTCTTCCTACTTCAGATATATCTGTTTTCTTTTCATCTCATTATTTCAAAACATTCACTATAGCAGAATATACTGGATTATAGTCTTGCATCATATTACACATCATCTTTAAGGTTCTGGACCAGGAAAAGCTCACAAAGTAGGATGTTCTTTCCTCCATACTCATGATATCATAAACCCTACTGAGTCTCTGTGTAGTCACATCTCTTTTACTTTGTAAAGCCATTCACAGCTACATTCCACACTGAGGCCACAAACATATTGAGTCTCTGGGAATTAAACTGTTTACCATCCGCCTGAAAGCAGCTGATGTTGGAATGTTGGCTATCAAGAAACCTGATTATCACTAACATAAATAGAAAGTGGTAGGTCTTTGCAACTCATTGATTTTCAGCTTTACAAAAAAAATCTAATTTGAACACAGTTTGGTAGCTATAGAAGACAAAACTCATTACAGCATGTTTAAAATATGACAAAGAAAACAAACCAGAAAGGGTCAATTGACAAAAATGTATTGACACATACTACACTGATTCTGAAAGTTTGAGATCTGCCATTCAAGATTAATGAATGCAAAACAAATTATACTTTCATGTTTAGGGGATACAGACATACTGTGCAGATGGGAAAGATTACAATCAATCAGGTAATTGTGGGTTACAACAAAGAAAAATTAGCAGTGACTGCCTGAAGTGGTGTAAGGACATAACTGCTGCATAGACTGTCATAAGAAAATAAATCTATAGGTTTGTCCATTTTCTAAGCATAATGGTTCTTTAAAATCTTGAATCATTCATAGGATCCTAACCATGAATAGTGATTATTTCACAACCTGAATATGGAAAACTAGTCTTCACTAAAATGTTTAACTTAATTTAAATAGGCTGATTTTTAACAGCTGAACTATAATATTCTCATTATCTTGATAAACTGTTCCCTTCTGCAGAACCTTTATTAGCAAAGTCACATAAACATGAAAATAAATATCTGTTTTCTTTTCATCTCATTATTTCAAAACATTCACTATAGCAGAATATGCTGGATTATAACCTGCTTGCTTCTATATAGAGTGCTCGGCATATGGAGCACAGACTCCAAAAATCCTACAACCATCCTCCTCACGCCACCACCCAGGAAACAGTTAAGAACCCAATTCTTGAATAGAGACTGGTCTCCCATTTCCACATCTTAAATAGCTACCTTTGAGGCTACGCAGATACAACCCAAGGAGGACTCTAGCATGTTCAGTGCCCAGAGAATATGTTTCTGTCATTCATCTTTGCACAGCATACCCCATCGCACTGATGTATGGTTGTATGTATTCTTGGTGAATGGTGCATTTAGGGTGAAATGACTAGTAGCAAAGAATATAATATTCTGTGCTACAGTCATTATAATGGTTCCTATTATCTTCACTCACCTTCTGTTTCAGTATGTGCTGTGAAATCTTTCTTGAGTAATCTGGTGTGACACTATAGCTGCATAAGTATCCAAATGAGCTGCTAAAACTTTCAATGCAAAGCCGTGAACATTGACATTTTGTGACAGCTTTTATATACATCAACTGCTCATGTTTTTCTGCATGATCTAATTGAAAGTCTAATGGTTTTCCTTCAAAACAGCACTTTTTTGTTACCTGTTTTAACCACACATCCTAATCATGTAACTGCTCTTGCAGAATTGTTATTGCCTGGCTGTTATCACTTACCTGGTGTAATAAATCCAAACAATTTTATTTCATTTGAGAGGTTTAAATATTTAATTGGTGCATCTGTTCTGATAAATTATTCAGTGTGTTCATTTTAGTCAGCATTTCCTGATCTGTATCAGCAGAGAACTGGCCCATTATGAAAGACATGAAACAGCCTTCCAAACTACATCTGCATAAATAATACTGAGGTATTGCACATTGTAAGATTTATTCTGTCAGGAGTTATTTGGCATGGATTACAATTAACAAAAGGTCTGTTACTGTGGATAGGGCATTCCGATCTCTATGTGTGGAAAATCACTATCAGTGATGTAGTTAAAGCACTGCTACTATGGGCACATTTTCAGAACTAGGGCATCTCCTTTCTCCTTGCTGTTAATATGTGTGGCTGCGAAAGTAAATGGTACAAAATTACTAAGTCTCTTCCTATATTTATATTTGTAGCCATACCACCCAGAAATCAGATGCTGCTGGTGATAAATAAGAGTTGCAGGCTACTCATTTCCTTGAGGTTGATCAATGTATGCCATATTAACTCTTTATCCACTGTGCCTTCCTTCTGTTAAAGCATGGAAATGGCTATACTAGCTATTCCAGAACATTAGTTCTCTGTAGGATTTTTTTTTTCACTTCTCCAATTGCATTTTCATTTTTGTCACGACTCATAAGTCACAAAACAGAACAATTGTGCTAAATATCCAGGTAGAACATCAAATGTATATTGATAGCAGTACAGAAATTCCACAGTGTCAGAATTCCACAAAACGACTATTTTTATGGAAGAGTGTTTGTCAAGTAAATTGTTTTATATGGCATGTCCAAAAATGAAGTTTAAGAAACGCTTTTGAGAAAACTTAACCAACCAGTTGCAAACTGATGTCTTTTTCCCTCTTAGAAAAACACACTTGCTATGCAAGTAAATCAGTTTCCCTTTCAACAACAGTTCATTTTTTTTAAACATGTACTGTCATTAGTACCTTCTTGAATCAATTGTGCTTGTAGAAAAAATAAAATGTGTCTGAAACCAGTCAGCACTTTACACCTGCTCATTTGTATTACACTGTACTCACGTTTGTTTGCTTTTTGAGAATGCAATAACATTTAATTTTTCAATACAACTTGACCTATACCATTTTCACTCTATTGTCATAATACAATTCATGACCATGTATAGGTTTTAAAAGATGTGGTGTGCCTTTTTTACTTCAGATTTTGAAGATGTCATTGTTATTGATGAAAGTGCTAGATCTGAAGTTTTGTTTTGTGAAATAAAACTGTTGATCTACAATGTTTTTGGTGGTTTACATTACTTTTTATTTTTGGTTCTTGGTTTGTTCATTAAGAAGTATCCTTCATCTTGGTGGTTGTGACAATATGCAGTATTGCCAGCTATGCCAGGAGATGTGGGGCAGTGGATGTGTAACATATGCCAGCATACCTAGCTGGAGTTTTGTAAAGCATTATATGTCATTTGTATATTAAACTGATTTGTACAGGTGCTTGTGTTGAAAATGTATGTGTAAAGTTGCTTGTGTTAAAAAATGTACCAACAGTGGGTCTTGCTGGACAGAAAAAGAAGTAAACCAGTACATCAGACTGTATGGTAACTATTGAAATGAATACATTGTAACAGGGGATACTGGAAGAGAAGAGATTATTCTCAGTCCAGCTAACTTTGAAAAATAGTGTGAAATTAAATTACTTGGTATAAGCCATAATGAATGTATCTCACAGGTCTCAATGCAGCCAGAGACAAAAACTCTGTACTAGGAAGCCTTCTGTATCATATTTTGCTGTGTACTAATTGCTACTCTGGAAGGGTAGAAGTTTGAAATTGTTTTATGACTTCCAGAAGCTGCAACAGATCTTATGTATGTGTGTCTATTATTAACACATCTGTGCTACATCCAGGCAGCTTCTAATAAAGGGGAAAGGTAGTATAGAAACCAAAGTCAGATGACCAGGTATATAAGAAGACATTCTGTATCAGCACAAAAATGATGTTTTAATACAAGATAAGACTGAAGTCTCAGAGCAGTCTGTTTTGTAACCTGACAACGAAGGATCCCTCACCCACTTCAAGTTTGCCTTGCTCTAGTGAGTGAACCAGGGAATAGTAATTCTTTAGATCAGTTAAGAAAATATAGTGAAATTAGTTAAGTAGCACCTGTGTGAATCTATTCATCTGTGCTATTTTAATATTTCATGTGATTAAAACTCTGTTCTTTATTGTAAACATATATTTAGTTTTTTCATGTTCCTTTATTAATTATTATTAAATATATTTAAACTTTTCATTGTGGCTGGTCTTTTAGAGAATGTTTTAAACTTTGAAAGTACTTATTTTATTAGTTTGGTCAACATTGCAATTTGGTTTAGTATTAATTACACTAAATACAATTGGGTACCCTTGTAAGAGCCTTATAGTAGCTGGCTTTAGAGTGTCTGGTGTCAGTAACTAACCTACAGTCTATGCAGAAGGGGGCATAGCTAGTAAACCTGTGCCAGCCTTTCCCAGGTGTGTGTGTGTGTGTGTGTGTGTGTGTGTAAATCAAAGCTCAAAGACTGTGTTTGTCAGCTTCTTGGAACAGGGACACAGAGCACTGTTTTCATAGACAGGGTGGTGGAGGACTTGGCTTGGATACTTGGCCGATGACTGAACTCTACAGCTGTGTCAGTGGGGAGTCTTACTGGGGACCTGGAGAGAGAGACCCCAGACCGAGGACTGTGTGTGTGTTCACTGTGTGCTCTTAAGGGAAATTGTGCTTGATGCAGACAGCTGCATCTGGAAATACTGTGCATCTACTTTTGTTCCAAGTGAACTTCCCTCTCCAGTGTCAGTAGTGACGATTCAGGCTCCTTGATTACTGGGCAGAGAAAGAGACAAACACACACACACTGCAGAAACCTTACCTTTGATATAAATATATGCAGATTTGTTAACACGTCTGCCAGACTGCTCTCTTTTTTTAGTTAATAGAACAAGAATTATAAATCAGACATCTCTGCAGACTAATGTCTTCATACACTGCTTAGAAAATAGCGTTATACAGCTAAGGAATACGCTATTTTCAGTTGTAACAAATAAGGATAGATATGAAAAATGATGTCTTTTGCATTCACAAAGAGCTCTGAAACAGCAATCTTATGAAAAGTTTGAAATCAGAAAACTGGAAACTGAAAATATCTGAAGAATATTCAACAATTAAGTGTGCGTTCATTACTTTAATGTTGTCTATATACTCGGTATAAATCTTCTTTTTTTTTCGGCTTTTCCCATTAGGGGGTCACCACAGCGGATCATCAGTTTCCATTTCTTCCTGTCCTCTGCATCTTGCTCTGTCACACCAACCACCTGCATGTCCTCTCTCACCACACACATAAACCTTATCTTAGGCCTTCCTCTTTTCTTCTTACCTGGCAGCTCCATCCTTAGCATCCTTTTCCCAATATACCCAGCATCCCTCCTCAGCACATGTCCAAACCACTGCAATCTGCCCTCTCTAGCTTTGTCTCTAAACTGTCCAACCTGGGCTGTCCCTCTAATATACTTATTCCTAATCCTATCCACCCTTGTCACACCCAGTGCGCACCTTAACATCTTTAACTCTGCCACGTCCAGTTCTGACTCCTGCCTTTTTGTCAGTGCCACTGTCTCCAACCCATATAACATAGCTGGTCTCACTATCCTCTTGTAGACCTTCCCTTTCACTCTTACTGGTACTCGTTTGTCACAAATCACTTCTAACACTCTTCTCCACCCACTCCACCCTGCCTATACTCTCTTCCCCTCTCTTCCACACTTGCCATTACTCTGAACTGTTGATCCCAAATATTTAAACTCATCCAGCTTCACCACCTCTACTCCCTGCATCCTCACCATTCCTCTATCCTTCTTCTCATTCACACACATATATTCTGTCTTAGTCCTACTGACCTTCATTCCTCTCCTCTCTAGAGCATATCTCCCACCTCTCCAGGGTCTCCTCAACCTGTTCCCTACTCTCACTACAGATCACAATGTCATCTGCAAAAATCATAGTCCACGTCTGTCAACATGTCCATCACCATTGCAAATAAGAAAGGGCTCAGAGCTGATCCTTGATGTAATCCCACCTCCACCTTAAATGCATCCATCACTCCCACCGCAGACCTCACTGTTGTCACACTACCCTCATACATATCCTGTACCACTCTTACATATTTCTCTATAGTTGGTATAAATAAATTATGAATATTTCATTCATTTCCTGAATACTCCTAATGGCTGGCTACAGTGTAAGTTTTAGTAGAATTAGTGAACATTTGTTTTGTACCTTGTCAACTGCTATCAAGAATATTTAAAAGACAGTTAGGCTATGCAATTTTAACTCTGACAGGCATACAGGTAACTTTTATTATAAACTAGTGTAAATGTACTTAAAGCACAGAAATTGCTTCTTTAAATGACTGAATGAAAGGTGTATTTTATTGCTAATAAAGTAAATCTGAAGATTGAGTCTTTTTTGCATCTGCAGAGATGCAAGACAAAGATCCCCTATGCCCCCTTTATTTGCCTTATTTCTTAAGCCTTTGGGGATCAAACTTAAGATGACCCCCTTTGAGGGACAGAGATCAAGCTTATTAGAGAAAAAGTTGGCCCTTTATGTAGATGACCTGCTACTTCTTCTAGTTGACCCAAAGTGAGATTTGGAGATGGTATTTAGAGTTAGAGACTTTTTGGGAACCTAGCTGACTATGAGCTAAAACTAAAGCTTTGGGAGTGAATTTCAAACCCAGAATAAATGTAATATATGATTTTCCCTTCTAATCTCAGTTGGATAGTCTTCCACCTTCCTGAACATAGTAGAATTAACATTCAGAGAAATTTATGCCAGAACATCAGGATTAATTAAAAAAATGTATGGCATTTGTCTCAACATGATGCAACGGATTCAAGCTATGATTTATTTGTCCTATATTTTGTAGTATATAATGCCTTAGCGATTCCAGTTCCTTCTCCCATAGATTTAGAAGGTTGAAATAATTAATATCCAAGTTTTTCTGGGCCAGTGCTAAACCCAGGCATGGGATAGTATGGGACATCTTCTCCTTCCCACCTACTTTAGGAGACCTGGATGCCCCTAATTTAGATCTACACCTTGCAGCAAAAATGATTTTTCATTGTTTTATTTCCCCTCTTGTCATCAGCTGTTGGAAGGACATCTTGTCTATTAGCTGGTTCCACCCACTACCATAAGTTATTCAGTTCCAGCGGTATCCCTGCGGGTTCAGCATTAATGATTTTAAACAGTACTGGGACAGGTCAAGTGGCCTCTGACAGTTACCAATTGCTTGAACTTGAAGGTGGACTTAATGTCTATATCATAAGGTCCCTTTTAGGGTATTCACATAGTTGGACTGATGAACAAATTGAAGCAGGTGAGAGACCTGATTTACTTGACATGTTCACGAATCTGTAAAACTTTACTTTCTTCTTTGACAGTACAGTTGTGTAAAATCTTACCCACGATGGTAGATGTCCTTCTCTTCACTGTTGCAGTATTCATAACATTAGGGATCCCTTGCCAAAGGTGACCCAACAACCGGCTAGTATACCAAAGCCTTTAGGTTGCTTTAAGGTATGCTGTATGTCACACACATCCCCATTGAGTTGTACAGAGCATAAAGATGACATCTGGATGTACCATCCTCAGAACTGAAAGCCCTAGTAGGAACATCAGTCCAAGGAAAATAAAAGCTAACCAGTACATCCAGAAGGCAAATGAACCATGTGAGGAAGGAGGGAGTGAATCTACAGTAATAGTAAGATTTTACACAATTGTACTACGTCCTTCCATTTCACTGTTGCAGTATTCATAACATTAGGGAGAGTGTCAAAGCTCAGGAAGAAATTTGGGAGGAGGAAGGACCAGCAAAGCCCTCTTGGAAGTCACAAAGTATAGCCCAAGCAAAACCAGCTCTAGCTCTGGAGATTCCATCCAACTTGTAGTGCTTGGTAAATGTATGCACATAAGTCCAGGTACCTGTCTCAAGAATAGAGTTAGTATCCAAACCCTTGAAAGTACCAGATGAAGCCACAGCCCTAGTAGAATGAACCTTAACAAAATACGGAAAGCTTTTACCATGAAAGGAATAACAAAAAAAAAATAGTTTTTGAGATCCAAGAAGAAATACTTTGCTTGGATACAGTTAATCCTAAGGACCTAGGATGAAAGGAAACACAAAGCTGATCAGATTTCCTAAAGTCTTAGTCCTATTCAAATAAAATATCTGAGTTGTGTATATACATCCAATGTTTGCAGCTCCTTCTCATTGGCAGATTGCGGAAAAGGGAAAAAAGTGGGCAAATGAATAAACTGATTAAGGGGCAACTCATTCAATACCTTGGGTATAAAAGAAGGATTAGTACACAAGGACAACCTTGATATATAAGGATATCTGCGGTGGTACAGCGGTAGCATTGTTGCCTCACAGCAAGAGGTTCTCCTGTTCGATTCTTGGCTGGAGTGCCTTCTGTGTGGAGTCTGCATGTCCTCCCCGCGGTCGAGTGTCCTCCGAAAGACATGCATGGATGGGCGTGCCTTCGCTGAAGGTTGGTTGTCGGGCTGGCAACTCGGCACCATAAAAATCGACTGCCAATAATCAGTGGACCGGAATTCTGCTGTGGTGACCCCTAACCAGGAAAAGCCAAAAAGACAACTGCAGTACACAAGAACACCCTGTCCTTATGGAACACCAAAAAAAGAGGACAAGCCATAAGAGTTTGAAGCTCAGACACCCATCTGACAGAGCTAAGGGCAAACAAAAGTGCAGCTTTCCAAAAGCAGAGTTGCAAGGAAGCTGAAGCTGCAGGCTCAAAAGGCCAAATTTTGCAAAACAAAATCAAGATCCTAGGGAGGAGGAACAAGCTTCCTGGGAGGCCTAATAAGAAGGAAGTCTTTTATGAACTGTTTAACCTTACATCTAGAAGCTAAAGGAGGAGATAAAGCCAGACAAGCAGAGATAACTAATAAGTGGGTGTTAACAGAAGAATAAGCCAAACCAGCACTGAGCAGTTCACAGAGATGAGAGAGAACCAAAGGAACATCCACAGAAAGTGGATCCAGGTTACAAGAAAGACACCAAACAGAAAACCTCTCCCATTTAGACAAGTAGGATTTCCTAGTATTGAGTTTCCTGGCCTCCTTCAGGACCCTAAATATGTCCTAAAAAAAAGTTGTCTATGTGGAAGAGTGGACAAGTGGGGATGGATGAGAGATTCCTTGTCCTGTGTAACTCCACCTGTGAGGCAACTGGTGGTTATTGCTCCTGACTAAATGCAGAAGAGGAGGGAATCAGTGCTGTCTTGTGCAACAGGGAGTAACCAACAAGATTTTGGAGCATCCTGTTGAATTTTGAACAGGACTGGTGGAATGAGGGAAGGGGAGGGAAAGCATAAAGCAACATCCTCTTCCAAGAAAAAGATAGGGTGTCCACCTTCCAAACCAGAGAACCTGGGACTCTGGCACAAATAGAGGAAGTTGTCTGTTCAGCTTGGAGGACAATGAGATCTATTTGAGGAGTACCCCACTGGTGGACAATATCCAGAAATGCATACCTGTGAAGCATCCATTCACGAGATTGAGTTAAAGACCTACTCAGAGTGTCTGCCACAATGTTTTGACCTCAGGGAATGTAAACTGACGGAAGAGTCCCTTGATACTGGACCACAACATCCCACACCAGGAGTGCCAACTGGCAAAGAAGATAAAATCTTGTCCCACCTTGTTTGTTTACATACCACATCACTGTGATATTGTCTCTAAATACCTTGAGAGGTCCCTGGGAGAATAGAGGATGAAAAGCCTGAAGTGCCTGCAGAAGAGCTCTCATCTCTTTGATATCGATGTGCTCTTTCTGTTGAAATGGCAACCACATCCACTGCACTTTTAGGAATCCAAAAGCTGCTCCCCATCCCACATATGATGCATCTGTGAACAGCTCCTGAGAGGGGAAAGGGGGATGAAAGGGGAACCCTGGACTCTGACATAACTGCTGGATCCACCAGCAAAGTTCCTTCTTGAGACAAGGAACCACTGAAACTGCCTCATGTGGAGTTTGGCCGGAGGGAGCATACAGACAGTGGATGCTATAAATCTCAGAGCTCTCAGCAACTTCATGGCTGCAATGTAGGCCAGAGTAAGAAGTCTGAAAGAAAGAAATGAGTGTCAGTGCTTTAGGAGGACCCAGGGATGCCAGCATAGACACCATCTGGAAACTTCACCCCAGAAAAACATGGTCTTCAGAAGGATTCAAAAAAGACCTTTGGAAGTTTATTGTGAACCCCAGGTTTTGCAGAAGGGAAATAGAAAAATGAAGGTTTTGCAACAGGATCTCTGGCTAAATACTTGGATTCCCTGAAACCTATAAAAAGCAATCACAGGAGCACGGCATTTGGTGAATACTCTTGGTGAAGTAGAAAGGCCAAAGGGCAAAGTAGACAACTGAAAATGTCAGGAAGCAAAAGAGAAACATCAAAACTTCTGGAAAAGGGGATGGATCAGGATATGGAGATAAGCATCCTTGAGATTCAGAAACACCATATATGCCTGAGGAAGCAGGAGAGGAAACAACGTCTGAAGGGATAACATTCAAAAGGACGGCACCTTCAGAAAAGTGTTTAGATGAGAGAAGACTAGGATGGGCCTCCAAGTACCCTCTTTTCTGGCTACTAGAAACATCTTGAAGTAAACTTCCCGCCCCCTTTGGGAAACAGGCACCTCTTGAATAGTAGCCTGAATCAAAAGGTCCAGAAACACCTCTGGAAAGAAAGAGAGTTGTTCCTGAGGGGCTGAGGAACACCCATTAAAGGGGAAAGGGATTTACAAACCATGAAATACCCCTGGCAAATAATGGACAGGACCAAGGAATCCTAAGTAATCTGTAGCCAAACAGGAAGAGAGAGAGGCAAGGGGAAAGGGGCTGGAAAGAATAGGATAGTCATATAGCACCTGGTTTATCTGGAACAGGAGACTTCTAAGGCACTGAAGTCTGAGTAACCTTAGAAGGAGGAGCTCACTTGCCACCCTTTTTACCCTTAGGAAGAGGGTGATTGCCTGCAAACAAAGGCTGGCTTACTGGGATAGTTTCTCTGAAATTTAAGCACAGGAGTGAAAAACGCATGTTTAAGTTTTTGTAAAGCCTTGCCTTGGACTTAAGCATAGCAGCAGCAGCTTCACCAAACAAGTGTTTATTGTTAAGAAGAGCATCCATCAACTTAGCCTTAATGTTATCAGGCAAAGGTTGAAGCCAAAACCAAGAATACCTCTTCATCACTAACCCAAAAGCAACAGCCCTAGAGGTAGCATCTGCTACATCATAACTGCATTTGATGGAATGATAAGCCACCTGGGAGAAAGTCCCTAACAGGGAAAGAGCAGAAGTTTTACTCTCAGAGTCTGGAAGATTAGAAATAACCTGACAAGCCTAGGAGAGGAGAGCCAACAAATACCTGGACATATGAGTCTGATAATTAAGAGCCCTAAAAGCCATAGTAGAAGAGGTGCAAACCTTCTTGCCTAGCCTTTCCATGGTCCTGCTATCCTTTATCAGATGGCAGTAACTTGGGAGAAGGAAGCAATTGAGGGGGCTTGTCAGAAGCTACAGACACTACCAAGGAGTCAGCAGATGGACACTTGTATAAAAATGTACAGTCCTCAGGCACCCTATAGAATCTATCGGGTTTCTTGGGTGAAGGGAGCTGAGTCTGGAACCTTAAAACATAAGAAAATGCATCCAACAAGGTAGCCAAAACGGGGGGAACAGCAGAAGGTTTAGGAGATTCCATCTGCAGCAACTCATAGTATATTTTATGTACCTCAGAAACCTGAGCACAATCCCATTTAAAGAACTCATTCATCCTGGAGATCACGTCTCCAAAAGAAATCTCTTCAAAGGGAGTATCAGGAATGGTAGAATCCTCTTCCTCTGATACATAGTCCATAGGAGAGGAAATCTGAGAAGAGTAAGCAAGGGATTCCTCATCCAAATCTATCTCCTCAGAGGAATCCTGTTCACTGGGTGTTTTTAGGGGAGTAGAGGACCAGGGGGGGGGGGGCTGGAACAGAAACTTCCTGAGGAGGTTTCAGTGCATTAAAGCACTAAACAATCCCTGAGTGAAGGACTGTCATTCACTTTGTGGATCCTTAGGAGCAGGAGTGATATGTTTAGTCTTTTGCTTTTTCTTCAATGGGACGTCCAATTTATAAAATTTGGAAAGTTCGGACCCAGGATGGCATTCAATAATGGTAGTAGGGACTTCTCTAATATTTCAGGAACACCTTTAAGCCCCTCGGAGATAATCAGCCATGGTTCCCCCTCCTCGGACATGCTTAAGTCAGATCCCTGCCAGCCTCCTACCAAGTCACAGCAGAGGAACCCAATGATAAAGCCAGGTGAACCCCTAGGCATCCACACACCTCAGGAGATACATCTGGTGGAGGCTAAACAGTAGAAAATTCTGTTCTAGGTTTCTTGGCCTTCTTCTAAACTGATGGCGGGAAGTACCTTCCATTGTGTCTTTCACAAGAAGCTTACAACACTGATTTTTAAGAAAGAGTGCCAAAGAAGGAAGTCTACTATGAAGGGTTTTAGGTACAAAGGCCTGACAGATGGAATAGGACATAAGGTGAGAGGTGCCTAGGCAAAAAAGACATAGATTCCCTATAAAGACCACCAAGATCAGTCTTGCACATTGGCATTTACCCTTCTTGGATGTCATGGAACCCTATAAGCAACAATAGAAAAGGATAAGGAAAAAAGAACCCCAACAGGATACTTACCTGCAATGGCTTGATGAAGCAACAATGGAACAGGCATTCAGTGTGACAATCAAGTGATGGCGTTCAGATTGGCGGCAAAGAAGTTCTGAGGATGGCTCATCCGGATGTCACCTTTATGCCCTAAGCTACCCAAGGAGCATTACAGGTGATGTATGGTGAACCTTAAAGCAGGGTGTTGGGCTGCCCTTGGCAGGGGATCCCTAATGTTATGAATACTGCAACAGTGAAACTTAAGTATATCTACAGGCTACTCAAGGGCAGCTAACCAGTGCAGACTTAAGATGTTACTAAGCAGGCTGATTGCCCTAGATTGTATTGTGGATAACAGAGTGCTGAGAAGGTAAGTCCTTCACCAAAGGTATATATAGTGAGCCATTTGTACCAAATACTACTTCTAAGGTAAAAGCTATTAATAAATTCTGACTCGTGGGGGAGATATTTAGAAATTATCACCTCTGAAACTTGGCATAGGCTGCTTTGAGTCACTAAATTGTGAATGCTCAGATTCTTTAAGTGACAGTATTTGCTCAAATATTTCCACTAGGTTGCACAGAATGTTCCAAATGTCATTCCCTTTTATTGGAGATGCTTGAACCAAGTGCCAGTGGCCTGGCTTCACATTGTCTGGAATTGCCCCACTTTAGAGAGATTCATTAGGAATCTTCAGTTGTTGTGTGTCAAGGTTTTCCAAATCCTCCCAGGAGTACTGTGTCACTTTTTTGATTTGGATTTGTAGAGATCAACCCTTAGACAAGGACTATTAATGTGTTAAGCCTACTTTTCTTGGCAGTTACAAAAGCTTATAGTATGTGTTTGAAGTTCACACACTTCCAGTAGGTGGCAGAGGTCATTATGTTTGTGAATGAGATCAGATCACTGGAGTTAGCCTGAGCATCTGATAAACTTAAATATCACATAACTAAGTCTAAGTTTCTCCTATTGTTGATCTTATTATATTTGTCTTGTTATATTCTGTCACCTAACTTATGGTTGATAGATGTATCCACCCTCAATCAGAGATAATACTTTGCTCCAAATTGGTGAAACTCTGTTGTTCACTACTACTATAACTCTTCTGTTAATTAATAAAAGGTTTTGGGGGGGAAAAAGGTTATCCAAGGTGCTGAAAAACACCATCAGGAACATTAAAGCTCACAGAAACCTAGGTTAACATTTGAAGCTAAGGACAGTTACAAATCATTTGCATCTACATCAGGAAGTTATGAAATAACACCCGACAGTGCTTTGAATTAATTCAAAATAGCATTACCTACTCTGATCCAGTGGATATTGCAAGTGTACTGACAAACAAATTTAGTGTTAACTTCACTCCAGAAGCATCTATCCCAAACTCATGTATATTTAAGGGCCTGAACCCCCCATCATTACAAAAGAACATTTGGTAAAAGCACATTTCATAACACAAAATTGAGACCTGATAACTTACCAGGATGCATACTGAACACCACTAAACATGCACTGATGAACCTGTGATTATTCAATATATGGGTAGATTAACACAACTTGGAACATCTGGGTGGTGGAAAGGGAAAGGTTCCAGGAGCCCCTGGTGAATGGTCTGACCTAAATCTGGAAAAGGAATCTGACTTGTAGTGCTTTGTAAATATATGTATAGAGGACCATGTTGCTGCTTCTAGAATACTTACATCTAGAGTTCAACCCTTTCCAAAAAGCCATAATTCAAGCCAAGACCCTGGTAGTATGTGCTTTGACCATGCCTAAAATAGTTTTGTTGTGGTGGGAATAACAAAAGGTAATAGCATGAGTCAACTATTTGAAAATATTCTACTTTGACACAGGCTGTCTCTCCTTCTTACTTTCATAGGAAATGAACAACTGATCAGAATTTCTGAAAGATTTTGTTCTGTCAAGATAGTACCTGAGTTGTTTGCAGTCATCCAAAGTATAAATTATCCTTTCTCCCTCATTTTTGGGTTCAAGGAAGAATACAATGAAACTGATAGTTTGGCTTAAAGTAAACTCAGTATATCACTTTAGGCATAAAAGAATGATTAGTTCTCAGAGAAAACGTGTCTCTGTGGTAAATGAGATAAAGTTGACCTACCATAAGAGTCTGCAACTTAAATACTCTACCTGCAGACGTCAGAGCAATCTTTTAAACTGTTTTCCATGTTAAGAACCTTAAGTCAGCCAAATGAGATTGCTCCTATGGAGCAAGTGTTACCTTCTCTAACACAAAATTAGCATCCCAAGGAGGAGCCACCAGTTTTCTTGGAGTTCCCTTATGTAATCCCCTTTTCAATAACACATGGACATGAGAATGCATTGTAAGAGGGTGAGCCATGGGCAGAAATGCTGAAATGGCAGACAACTTTGATAGAGGAAGGAGCAAGACAGGCCATAGGAAAGCAACAAACAAATATTGTAAAACCAGAGAAAAACTAGTCCTGAATTGGTGCTGGTTATTTTGTTGACACCAACTAGAAAACCTTTTCCATTTGCTTATATGATAATTGCTTGTAACAGGCTTTCTTGCCTCCATTAGTACCTGCTGAGCATCCTAAGTAAACAGGTGCCTAAAAGGTATTTGGAGACTATCATCCTATCGTCCAGGCAGGCAGCTGAAGTTGTTTGGGGTTGGAATGTATTAAACCCCACTGTTCTTGTGAGAGTAGATCCAGTCTGTGGGGAAGCATGTGGTCATTGCCCCCAGCCAAATCAAAAAGAAGGGAGAACTACTGTTGTCTGTATCAGAAGGGAGGCAACACAACAATCCTGGAGATTCTACATGAATCTTCAGAAATACATTGGATATCAGTAGAAAGGCATACAGGAACATTCATGTCCAAGGAAAAGAAAAGGCATCTGTCTTTAAGGCCTTCTTGCACGGAGACCTGGAGAAGAATTCTGTCAACTGATTGTTCAGAGAAGAAGCATAAGTTCTAACTGAGGAACTCTGGCACAGACAGATCAAATCTTGGAAGACCCCAATCTAGTTTCCATTTGTGAGGGTCTGCCTTTGTTCTGCTCAGCTTGTCTGCTACACACTTTTGTCAGAAAGAATTCAGAATGCTTGTAGAGTGAGATTGTGTTAATCTGTAACCCATGTTAACATGGCTACTTTGCATAGGGGATAAGATTTGGTTCCCCTTTGCTTGTTTATATACCACATCACTGTGATATTATCTGTAACAATTTGAACAGATCCTGGGGACCAAAGGTGAGTCAAATGCCTTGATAAAAGCAAGCATCTCTCTCATGATTATGTGCTTAGGTCTGTCTTTGTTGTCCCCAATGCCTTGCACTTTTATCCACTTAACACTGTTCCACAAGCAAAGTCTGAGGTATCTGTGGTGACTGACGGCTTGCATGAGGGGAGGATGCTAGACCTGGATTCAGGGATATTTGATGTTGCAACTAAATGATTTTGCTCTCAAAATCCTAGAACTGGAATCTGAAAAGATAATGGGTGTTAACAGTAGAACAAAAGAGAGTTTATTTACCATTGCATCATTGTTATGTAGTCTTGTAAGAAGTATCATTAGAATTATACATGCTGTGAGACACAGAATCCTGAGATATTGCCTTGCAGTGAACAAAGTTTGAGTGGAAACTCCCTGGAATAGATTAAATATAGATACATTTTTCCTGTCAAAGAAATGCTCGTGAACTGAGGTGTCTAAGAGACACCCCAGGAACACAATCCTGTCTGAGTCAAAAAAGGCATCTGAATGTTCTCTTGGAATTCCAACCTGTGTAGGAGATCTTTCCTGACACTTAAAAAGAAAAAAACCTCAAAATATAAGCAAGTCATCTAAGTATGGATAAATGTGGATACCCTGTAGCCTGCAATGAGCTATGGCAGGAGATACTCGCTTTCTGAACACTCTTGGAGTAGTGGATAGCCCAAAGAGTAAGACAGAGAACTGATAATCTGATCCAGGCATGCAAAACCTTAGGAAAATCTGAAATCTGGATGAATAGGAATGTGATAATGAACATCTTTTAAAGGTTACCAAACGACTCAAATGAGAAAGAGGTAACAGGTTGTGAAGTGAAAGCATGTTAAACCTTGTCTCTATCACATACTGGTTTAGGAAAGAAAGATCCAGAGCTGATCTCTAGGTATTTTCTTTTTTTGGCACTAGAAACATTCTTGAATAAAATCCTTTTCCCCACTAGGAAGGAGAAACTGTACTTATTACCCCTGAGACATTATGCTTTGTAGGAAAGGATGAGAGAAATAATGTTTTGGTCTGGAGGGTATGGAAGAATTTGCTGGAAAGATAGCATTTATTCCCAATGTCACCTGTAACCTTGCTGAATTAGCCTCAAACCCATATGTCTGAAACAAATTGTTGCCAAAAATTGAAACGGAGATTCAGACTTTCTGGAAGGGATAAGGGACTGCACCAGGGTGGGAGGGGGGCACAGGCCCCTTTATATAGTCATTCCTCCCCATTTCACTGACCTTTGTTCTGGGGAGTTCTTGCTTTCCTTTTTGAAACCTCCCTGTCATTGCTTTTAAATGGGACTGTTTAATTTGTTTCTTGCCAAAATTGGACTGGGGGAAAAATCCCTTGGAAAATTTAGAACAAGAGGGCTGAAAAAACTGAGAAATTCCCTGAATCAGATTCCCTCTCTCATCACATTTTGTGATATTTTCTGCAGCAGATTATCTAAAAAACTAAATCTCTATCAAAAGAAGAATTAAAAATGTCATTTTTTTACATCTTCTAGGAATTTCTGAGAACACAGTCAGGGAAACCTCCTTAACACAGTACCAGTGACAACAGACCTGGATGTAGTATCCACAGAGTCACACACACAATTTAAACAATGACCTAACCTGAAAAATGTCAGAAACTAAACCACACAAAAAAGATTTTTCCTCACAGGAGTGAACTGCAAATAAAGCATTCCTCATACTTCCACAACTAGTCAGAATAAACTTTAACATATGAGCCTGACAATTCAAAATTCTAAAAATTAAAGTTGCAGAAGCATACACTTTTTTGCCAAACTTGTGAATTGTTTTGCTATCCCTATCGAAGGGGAAGGACTAGAATTAACAAAATGTTTGACAGCAGTTGGACTAACTAATGGATTAGTGTATAAAAACTGCAGAATTTGTACATTCTATTTGAGTTCTTAGGTGCAGAAGGCTGGTTGTAAGGGAAAGCACAGGATGTGACAAATGCATCCTACATTGCTGACAAGACTGGGGAAATGGGTGCAGGTTCTGGGAATTCCAGTTGTAACAGCCCATAGTATTTTCTGAGTGACTGAGAAACCTGAAACCTAAGAGTTTTCCCATTGAAAATACTGACACATTCTGGAAATAATTTGAGAAAGAGAATCCCTCACAGTGTGATACCATGGCCTCCTCTGAGTCTGAATAATAAAGCTGGGGAGACAAATATATCTGTCTCATCACATTCCTCTCCAGATTAAATTTTTGAATCACTTCAGGAAAAAAAGGAGCTCCTTTTTTATCAGAAACCAGCTTATAAGAAGGATCAAGAGCCTGTCTGAGCCAGACCTAATAAGCTACTCCTGTAAAGTGAAACTGGTGAGGAGATGACGGATTGTTAGTTTCCTGTTTCTTTTTGATATGAACGTTGGGGCAAATAAGATTATTAATGGCAGCAGCAGCAACTTCCCCAGGGATGGGCACAGCATTCTGGCTAAAGAGCAACACCTTTCTTGCCCCTTCTCTCAAGGCCAACAAAAGTGGTTCTCCCTTGCCCACTGTGGGGACCCCAACAGCCAGACAGGATGTGGCTAAACCCTGGTCCCTGGTGATAGTATGGACAATACCAGAGGGATCAGAAAAGATGAGTTGTCTGAAGAACCAGCTTTGGCCACAGAAGAGTCAACCACCTGAGTCTGAGGCAAACTGCTAGCCTGCTGTGTTGGCAAAGACTGTCTGGTTAACGTTTTCTCTTTATGGCTGGAAAAAGAACTGAGCATGGGACTGGTAGGTTGTTCCATGGTCAATCTGAAAATCGTGTTTTTTGCCCAAGAAAGCTATGCAGCACAAGACTGAAAAAATATTTAAAAGTAACTTTTCCCACTTAAAACAGTGAAAAGGACTCTAATGCACTTTCTCCACAGCAAAAAGCAATTTAAACACAACTTCTCCATAGAAAAAAAAAACAGTCTCAGAATGTTTAAAATAACTTTTCAACTGTCAGAAACAAAAGTAATCTCTCATTTATAAATGCAGTAAAGTTGTATAACAGTCAACAAAAATACATATTCATAGTTTAAAATATGCTCTCCTAAATTGGAAACTAAGTTTTAAACAATACAAATAGTATATGAATGTTTTCCCCAAAGGGAACTTATCTGCCCAGAAATGTAACAGCACAAGCTGACTTTTGATCCTCAAAAAACCCACAAAGGAGCATTCTTCTCAGCATTAAGAAAGCTCTGAAGACCTTTGCACCTAAACATGTATTTTTCGTCAGCTCGGCTTGAGCTGTCTAATGGTTTGAGCATATGGAAAGTGCCCTAAGGCACTGGAAGCTGCCTGGCTTTTCTATCCTTAGCAGGATATCATATAACCCATACAGCTTAGGCTACTGCATCAGCGATCAATATGATAAACAACTCCCTCTCCTTTAACCATCATATTGAAACAGTGGTCTTGATATCCTTCTCTCTGGCACAGATAATCACAAAGGGTATTTCCTGTAGGTCAAATTATGTTCTGACCCTCTTTCTTCTGCACTGATTAGGCCCATTTTAGAATACAATGCAGCCTTTGTGAGGTTTCTTACAAAACATGTCAAGCAGTCAGATAGACCACAAAGGTTCCTGACAAAAAAAGATTATAAGACTAAAAAACTGAGCTATTGATAGAGGCTGGAAGCCTTGTCCCTGTATTCAGTGTCCTACAGATTCCATAGGGGCATTAGGGACTTATCAGTCTGACTTCTTATTTCAGCCCTGTGAACACCTGAACCAGAGATTGAACCTGCTTCAACAAATAAATAAATCACGGTGGAGGGAGAGATCTGTCACACAATGACTAATCCTTCTCTGGAACAAACTTACTCTCCAAATTAAATAATGTGTCACACTATGTTCTTTTAAGAAAGAATTAGACAATTAAATGGGTATTCATAAATTCACCCAGGCATGACTGGTCTATTGATCCTTGAAAAAGGAGAGAAGGTCTATGGGGGAGTACTGGCAAGGTATAAATGGCCACATGTCTCGCTTGTCTTGTACATATGATGGTTCTGGCCCAGAAAGTTAAATGACACAGGAGAAATGGCAGTGATTTTAAACACTCACTCATTAAATACTTAGTTCAGCCAGACAGAAGTAATGGCACTGCATTTGTTAGAATAATATTCACCTATGGCATAATGTTGCATCTAGGTGAGGTCAAAATGCAATGACATTGCATATTATGCACTGAAATATTTGCTACTATGCAATTTTCCTTTTTCTTTAACTAGTCTGAATTGTTAAATGTGAATCTATATATATTTTTCTTGTTACATTAATATATAACGTACAAGGGACTACTGTTGCTGGGCTCAACCACTATTACATAGGGCAGCACACAGGCTCAGCAGTAAAACCTCTCTTTCTGATGGATTTACAGTCTAAGGTTCAGTCCTGAGCTCTGAACATTCTCTGTATAGTGTGTGCAAGCTCTCCTTGCATCTTCATGAATTCTGCCCATGCACTCTGGTTTCCTCTCAAAAACATTCTAGCAAGGATATAGGTAAGAAATGTCACTTACATCATGTCTACTCTTTCTAAAGTAATTTATTAGGGAACAGTGAAATGTGCTATAATTTAATTTAAAAAATCATTTGCATATTTACATAATAAGTTATATATTTTAAAGCTTTTTTTCCAGAATGCCTGGTTGAATAAATGGAATTTTTACTCATGTCTATCATTTTCAGGATTTTTTCCCACAATAGTAAGAAGGTATGTTATCTAAAACATATGCTGTTTCGGGTGGGACAGCTATACTTAGGGGCGGGTAGGGACAACATTGTGGAAGTTGGTATACATAGAAACATAGGAAAAAATACTAGCCATGGGGACCATAAAATGCTAATCCATATATATACCTTTCAGTAAACTTAAAGTTCTTGCCTCTGTTTTCAAGCACTCAATAGTACTCACTTCTCAGACTGAGCAGGGTCATGCATCATAGCCTTGGTGTAAACTCCTGCCTACCCATGCAGTAATCAAGTGTAGCCGTGAAAGTAGCCAAGGTAGTACTTTGCTTGCCCTGTAATGGTAATACATTCCATAGACAATGAATGTATTAAATTAGGAACTTATCCCTCTAGCGAGTCTTATCTTGGTGGTATGCATTTAAGACTTTGCTGAAAGATTTTGTAGAGCCACTAGTTTTGCAAAGAAATAGTCAAACAAAGCTTGGACCTTCTGGCTACAAATGTGAGACACAGTTATCTTGGAGTAGCATGTTGACTACCAACAATAAGGAGAGTTGTAATAACCTATCTGGATATTTCAAGTATCTAAAGACTTTTATTCTTGGTTACAAATCTTTAGGGCCTTTCCATTTGAGCAATAAGCTTGGATTTGTACAGACCCAAAGGCCATTATATTCAATGACAGGTCTGATAAGGGAAGAGTACAGTGGTAGGATGACATTTTTGGATCTTGAAGATATTTCCTTGGAAATTAACTGTGTTAGAGTCAAATAATTTCCTGACTATGGTTTAAACATGATTTAATGAGAGAGAGTTACTCAAATAAGTATCCCAGTTTCATACAATTCTGACTGACTGACTGAAGAGTACCATTTATAACATATGAGGCTATACACCAGAGATATTTAGTATCAGTGAATGACCTCATGTACACAGACAACCCTCTCCTCCTACCATCACACACAACACAAACTGTGAGATGCACTCCAACCAAGACTGAATTTGACAGCAATAAGGAGAAGGTAAACATTTGAACCACACCACACTCATCACATAGTCTCACTAAATAATAATAATCTGCCTAAGCAACAGAGACCTCCAAAGCAGAAACCTAAGCAACCACCATCCCCCAACACAACCCAAATGACACATAGTCCACAGACTCAGTGCCACTCCTCACTCAACCACAGCCAAAAAAACAACGTACCCAACACACTAGTCATAGGTGACTCTATAATCAGGCACACTGATGTCCCACTCACCAGGCTAAACAAGGAGAAGGTTACTGTCAGGTGCCAGGATCCGCCACATAACCCATGCACTCAGGTCACTCCACAACAATTACAAATATGACTCTGTCATTGTCCATGTTGGTGTGAATGACCTGAGACATACCTCCCTGGACTACATGAAAAGAGACATGGAAGAGCTCTCGATCTTGTAGCCCAGGCAGGTATGACCCTAGCCCTGAGTAGCATTCTGCCATCGCCCAGAATGATATCGCAGTACAAGGACAAAATGATTGACTTCAACAATTGGCTAAGCTTCTGGTGTCATTCTAACAGGATCCAGTATCTGTCTGCTTGGGATGACATGGTCGACAGACCACTATGCTTTGCCACAGATGGCCTGCACCTGTTGCCCCTGGGATTCTGGATACTGGCTAAGGCTCTTGCTGCCCCTATAGTGCCTTTTTTAGGCAGGGTTCAAATAACAAATTCACCACCATAACAGGAACAGGCAAGCAAAAACTGAGGGTAATGCTACTCAATGCTAGAAGTCTAAATCTCAAAATGCACTCACTCGAGGCACTCCTTAAAATAGAGAACATCGATATCTGTGCAGTGACTGAGACCTGGTTCAAGGCTCCAGAGAGCACCCCTGCACTACCAGGCTATAACTCATACCACACTTTTCGGTCATGTAACCTGGACCGAAACACCAAAGGCAGAGGTATGTCCATATTCATTAAGGATATCCACACCTCCAGGCTAGTTGCTCAGCAAAATGCATCCGGGGTTATCTAAGTGCAACTATCTCTGGGCAAAACTGCAATCCAAATTGTAGCTTGCTACAGATCCCCCACCATGCCCCAGGATTCCCACTCCTCTTTTTTTGACGTACTGGAAAATATTAGGGTTCAACCAAACACCCTAATAATGGGCGACTTCAACTACCCCACCATTAACTGGGAAAACTACTTGTGTACCAACTCCTTAGCTCAACGCTTTCTGGAATTTATAAACTCCAATGCCCTAGATCAACTTATCCACACCCCCACCAGGGGCAACAATATCCTAGACCTAGTCATTACCAACATGAGTGACTGGTGTTCCACACCTGAAGTCAACTCCTCGTTGGTCCGATCCGACCATAAGCTAATCACCCGTGATATCCACATCCTGCCCCCACCCCCCATTAAGGTAACCACAGTAAAAAATTTCTCTAAAGTCAACTTCATGCTTCTTAAGACAGAAGTGGTGAACTTCATGACACCCATGCAGACGGACAATACAGTTACAACTGCTGAATCCTGCACAAATGCACTCTGTAAGCACTTACACGAGTGCATGGATTGAGTGCATCTCAAACAGAACCAAGCTGATATCCTCCAAAAAAAGGAAGACAATCTGGTGGTCCCCTGCCATAAACAAACTGTACAACAGAAGGAAGAAACTGTTGCAAAAGAGAGTAAAATCCCATGAGTGGAGGAGCTCCCTGGTCAGCCTCAGTAAGAAGCTGAGATCCCTTATAAGATCCTCCAAAGCTAGCTACGAAAACAAAATCACCACTAATTCCAAGGACAACCACAAAACATTCTATAACTATGTCAAGAATCTCAATAGCAACACCCAGATCTGCTCTGAGTTACAGCACAAAGAAATGAAAATTACAGAACCAACTGATATTGCCAACATCCTGGCAGATAGGTTCAGTGCTAACTTTACCCCCCCCCCACCCTCTAAAGGGCCCATATCTATACAGGAAGAATGCAGAGTCCCTGTAATCACAACTACGCAGGTAAAAGCTGCACTATCTAAAGCCAAAAATACAGCATCCATGGGACAGGACAACATCCCAGGCTGCGTTTTACATGAACTTCAGAACGAACTGGCTCCCCACTTAAGCACCATGTTCAATAATAGCCTTGCATCAGGCTTTGTGCCCACTGAATGGCGCACAGCAATAGTTATCCCACTCCACAAAGGGGGAGCCACCACTGATCCCGGGAACTATCAACCTATTAGATTGACAAGCCTGGTCTGCAAGGCCATGGAACGTATCATCATGGAACTCATAAACAAAGACATTGGTAACTTCCAAACTCTGGATCCCACCCAGTTCGGGTTTGTGAAAGGCAGATCATGCCTCCTGAACCTGATCGACTTCTTTGAGGCAGTCACCAAAGATGTAGATGAGGGCAAGGTGGTTCACACAGCCTATCTTGACCTCGCCAAGGCTTTTGACACCACCCCCATTCTAGAATTATTGCTAAACTCACTAAACTAGGTATAAATCCCTACGTCACAAGATGGGTTGCCAACTGGCTCACTGACAGAACCCACACTGTAAAAGTTGCAGACTTCAAATCTGACCTCAAGGCAGTGACAAGTGGAGTACCACAGAGTTCCGTCCTGGGACCTCTCCTGTTTGGTATCTACTTCTCTGAAGTACAGGTTAACACAGAAGGCCTCTGGCTAACGAAGTTCGCAGATGATTGCAAACTAGGAGCCATAGTCAAGTCCCCAAATGATGTGGAGATCCTACAGAAGGGCCTCACTGAGACAGATGCCTGGTGTCAGAGCCATGGCCTCAAGCTCAATGCCAAAAAGTGCAGTGTCATCCCCTTTGGCAAAAGCTCTGTACCCATGAACTACCACACAGGCAGCAATCTACTTAACACCGAATGCGTGATAAGAGACCTTGGAACCCAGGTGGACAGTAGTCTCTCCTTTGATAGTCACATCGCCACAATAGTCAGGAAGAACTTCTACATGGCACACCTCATCATAAAAGGGTTCTCATCCAGGAAAAAAGAGGTCATTGTTTCCCTCTACTCGACACTCATTAGACCCATTATATAGAGTACAATGTCCCTTTTGGAATGTACCACACAAGACATCTGCAGCAGCTGAAAAGGCCACAGAAGTACCTCATAAAGAGGATTACTGGCCTCAAACAAATGCCCTACACTGACCGCCTCAAAAACTCCAGCTTTACTCCGTAGCATATCGTCTACTCCGAGGTGATCTCTGCCTAACATATAAAACTATGTCAAACCCAGAGCTGTTGGACATGCTACACCTAAAGAAATCCCAATCCCTCTGAGCTACATGCTCTAGGGACCTAAACCTTGTCACCACAATAAACAGGTCATGCTGGAGGGATAGATTCCTGTCCCAGAGACTTCCCATACTCTGGAACAGGCTACTCATCTATGTCAAGCAAAGATCTTCATTAGTACTCTTCAAGTAAAATCTTGATGAGTGGATGGGAAACAGGAAATACACCCCAAGGATCACTTCTGTGTCTCTGCGCAACAGTGGCACAGAAAAGTAACTTTCTTGGGTGGCATAAGCCAGGGAACCTTGTTGGCTAGGCTTACGTAGGCCCTTGGGCCAATAGCCTAGTACCTACCTATGAACCTATGACTGGATAATACTGCCATGTTTGAAGTAATCAGCAGACTTGGTCTACCACACCTCTAGGATACTGGCTTGGATATTTGCAAAATTAACGTGAAACATTAGAGGACCCAGCATTGATCCCTATAGCACCTCTCTAGTAAAAATTTTACTTTCAGAGATGATCCAACAGCTAATTTACAATCCAAAAGACAACACAGGAGTTTAAACTAAGTTTGTCTAATTTTTCAATAAGAGCATTGAGGATAATGTCAAAAGCTTTGGCTGGATTGAGATAAGCAGCATATTCTGAGTGATGAGAGAGACCACTGTCCACAGGTTCTGTAACCTTATCAAGGAAGCTTACTATGTGCAGAAGACATGGTTTGCCCTTCACAAAAATGAATTGAGTGGGGCCTAGATCAGTTAAGTTGCCTATATATTCTGGTATGATACATTGCATGGATTTCCACATAGGGCTGGTGAGGCTAACAGGCCTGTAATTACCTGGGTCAATAGAGGGACACCATCCTTGTGTAAGGGATCAATGTGGCTGTTCTTCATGTGTCAGTTGCAAAGTTTTTGGATAGGCAAAAGTTGAACAGTTTAAGCAGAGGTTCAGATAACACATGCTTTTAACTGATAAGAATGCAGTCTGCTATGTTTTTGAACTTTTGACAAGGATTCTAAGACTTGTTCTAAAGTGATTTCAGGGTAAGCTAAATTTGACAACTAGTGGGGAAAACAATGTAGGTAGGTGTCGGTAAAGTTAGAATATTTTCAAAAATGCAGAAATGCTGCATAAGCCTTCATCTTGATACTGATTCAGCAACAAATATATCTATATCTATGTTTGTTTGTTTGTGTCTTTCGGCTTTTCCCGGTTTAGCCACAGCGGAAACCAGTCCGCCGCTAATGATTGGTAGTTGATTTTTTACGTGTGGAGTTACCCCTGCTGGCCTTTACCCTTTCAAGTACGCCCATTCACGGATGTCTCCATGCAGAAGACGCTCTAGCTGAGAATCCTGAGGACATCTTACTGTGAGGTGATACTGTGAGGTGACAACGCTACCGCAGCACCACCACCGCGGATCTGATGTATAAATAGATAGATATATATACACATATACATATAAATATATATTTTTCCTTTCCTTGCCTTAGTGGTCTTGACAAACTGTCATTACAATACAAATTGCATCAGTCCAAAGAAACATTTTTTTACACTTCACTAAGACTCAAGAAACATTTTTAATCTAATTTATTACCTTATTCATACAAATTTACATTTTTATCTGCTGTTAAAATAAGTCAGTGTTTTCTGATACCCTTTCCCAGCCTACAAATCTGAAATATTTTTCCTTTACAGTTTTTATAAGTATTTGAATCCTGATTGAAAGAGAGCCTTTCTTTGAGTACAACTACATTTTTTTAATTTTATTATTTTTAACTGGGTAAGCCCATTAAACACAACACTCATTTTAGTAACAGATTAAGCAAATGAAGGTGGAAAGAATCAGACTCTGGATTACAGGCTAAGCTCATTACTATTTCACAACCCTAACCCTCTTCAACTGTAAGACTCAAATTACAATGATTCCTTCAGGCCTCTTCAGATATTTATATAAAACAAAAATAGTTACAAGTTTCTTTATATTATTAATTCCTGTTGCTTCATTTTTTTTAAATCCATCCAAACATAAATGTTCCATTAACCTTCTTTATTCTTCACAGTATCACAAGAAAACCAGAGCTCATCCTGGCATCAGTGGATGCACAGCCTTGAAATTTGTTCTGGACAGAGAGTCTATCTCAGAATGCACTCTTATTCACATGACATGCACTCATGTAGTCACTTTTGGGAATGCCAACCTACTGCATGTCTTTAGGAGGAGAGTAGACCACCCATAGGAAAAAACGGCAGCAGTATGCAGGACACAAAGACTCCAAAGAGGACATCCTGAACAAGAATAGAAAAATCTGTCCACTTTCAATACAGTCCACATAAAAGTGATTCAGAATGTCTGATGCTGGTTACAACCATGTCTAACTGAAGGATTATGGATGGATATTGCTTTCCACTCATTTATACATTCTCTGAGTCTGAATCTAACTTGTCTAATATATCACAACATACATGTGCACCACACATAGTAAATGGAGTATTTCCCTCCATCAACAAAGTCTTACACTGCTTACATCCAACAAACCCAAATTTTAATGTCCCAGCTACAAATCTAGAAATCATATTAATTTGTGGGTCAGAGGTATCAAAAAAACTCTAGAAAGGACCATGTTATGTCATATGATTTCTACACTTAAAAAGAAAACATTTTCCTAAGAAACTCAACAGGAAAGGAAAACTCTGGCCCTTGCCTGAGGATTGAAGCCAGGGCTTTCTCATTCCATACAGTCATTACTGCCTCCAAGAATTTTTTGGACAATTAGGCACATGGCTTCCCCCAGGACCTGTTTTTCCTTTCAACTAGGAAACTACCATGTAGGTGATTTTTAAAAAAAAAAATTACAATCATCCAATGCGGTCCAAACCATAAATCTAATATTGTGGCTCCAAAGCTGAAAGGATAAACTGCTCTTGGGGGAAGCAATGTATGCAATTGCTCAGAGGAAACTGCACAGAATGTGGAGGGTCTTGGGTTCAATCGCTAGGCATAGGCCAGAGGTTTTTTACTAATGAACTGTTTAACCATAGGATATAATAACAAATTACGGAGTTCTCAACAGCTAGGTCATGGCTGAAAACAGTCTAACCAGTTCATTTGCCTGGCCATCACATACGTAATCTGAACAACAACAAAGAAACTATGTATAACATACAATTAACATTTTTTTGTTATTTTCAGAAATCCTTGCATATGGATATGCACAAGCATATGTATGGGTGTGTACGTCCACATAACTACTGGAGTCACTATTTTATATAAAATGCAGACTTATTCAGTAATCCACACAGCAAAACCAAATATTTGCTCACTCTGCTTTCCAGTTCAGCACAAAAACAAAACATTTGGTTTCTTTCTACCAACTCCATACAGTCCACAAAACCTCTCTAGGAAATAAACTGTCTTTTAGAAGTTCCAGACTGTAAGTCTCAACCAGGCTGTCATTGCAACTCTATAATTCAGATGATTCTTCCAAGTATATTCACGAAATTAGCCTCAACTGAGTCACATTCCACATTTCCAGGAACTTTATATAAAGCTCCTACTCACTCTTCTGAATCTCCACTTGAGGAGCAAATAGGATATGACTTTTTGAACAGCACAAATTGTTAATCAATGCCTTGTTAATTTTTTAATACATAGTTTTCCAGACTAGTACTATGGAGACATCCCATTTTGAAAATACATTTAAAGGCACATAAACATTTGTCAAACTCTTTGATTACTACTAGAGCCACTTGGCATCACATAGGTTCATCAGTATTTACTAGGCTAACGACCACAAAGGCCTTTTTAAGCTTAGCCATGCATTCCAAATCTCTGACAAGTTGTGGTACCCTTGAGAAATGTAAGTAGAGGCTTGAGAGATGAAACATTTACAAGCAGGAGCCTGGGAGATGAACCATTTACAGGCTGCCAGTGTCTATTAGAGACATACGTGCCAAACCAGGAATGAATTTAATGGAATGAATTTAATGTTCCCATCCAATTGCCCAAATTACACTTGAATTGGGTAAGAGAGAAACTCTGCTTCACATGGATGGGGAGCCTGTTCCAGAGATGGAGTAGTCTCTGGGATACATATGTGTCTCTCCAGCAGGTCCTATTTATAACACATGCAAGGTTTAACTCATTAGAATGGGTAATTCTGGTGCTGTTTGTTTTGCTGATATGCAGCAGCTCCATCAGAATGGGGTCTGACAATACCCTGTATGCCAGGCATAAATCTCCCCTCAACAGCCTGTAGGAGACAGAATATAGGGATAGGGCCTTGAGGTGGTCTGCATAGGACATTTTACTTATGCCCTGTATTCGTTTAGTGAGGAGCCCCTTGTGGACATTCCATTTGTTGAATATACCTGGATAGGTACATACCAATGGGGTCATTGTACTCAATGACAGGTCTGATGAATGCTGAATACAGTGGAGCAATGACTTACTTGGATCTAGATGCCATACCTTTGTTGACAGGGTTTGGATGGTGCAGTGGTGTTGTGGTTAGCATTGTCACCTAACACCAAGAGGTTCTCAGGTTCAATTATCAGTTGGGGTACCTTCTGTGCAGAGTCTGCATGTCCTCTCAGCATTTCAGTGGGTTTCCACCAGGTGCTCTAGTTTCCTCCCACATTCCAAAGACATGCATCTGCAGCATTTCTTTTTGGTCCTCCACTGAAAATGGGCTTTGTTCCAGTCAGACTCACCCGGTAAACAAATTTTAAATAAATAAATAAAAATTATAAGTTGCCAACATAGAATGATTTCCTTTCTACTGTAGACACATGATAGTCAAAGGATAGATTACTGTCTATGTGTGTCTCTAGGTTCCTGACTACTGGGTCAACTCTAAGCGGTGAGTTATCAATATGATAGTTACCAGGGGTGGAGGACTTCCCGAAGGATACTATTATGCATTTCTTGGCATTTAGTTTTAGTCTATGGTCTATTCTTTGTCTGTGCCAGCCCTTCCTGGAGAACATTTGTGTCAGTGTGGGATTCAATGACAGCTCCTAATTTGCAATCAACTACAAATTTTCTCAGCCAGAGACCACTGACATTGCCCTTGACGTCAGAAAAGTACATACCAAAAAGGAGTGGTCCAAGGACCAACCCCTGAGGGATTCCACTTGTGACTGGCCTTCTTCTACTACCTGGGTCCTGTCTGAGCCATTTGGCTATCCACCTGGTGAAATACGGGTTTGTACCTAACCTCCTGAGTTGGTCAACAATGCCCAAATGAGGTATTGTATCAAATGCCTTGGCCTGGTCAAGATAGGCAGTGTGAACCAGTTTGCCCTCATCCATTGCTTTGGTGACCGACCTTCTCAAAGAAGTCCACTAGGTTGATTGGCATGACCTGCCCTTTATGAAACCAAACTGGATTGGGTCCAGTGTCTGGTGGTTTACTACATTATTACTGATCATTTCCATGATAATTCTTTCCATGGCTTTGCATACAAGACTAGTGAGACTTATGGGTTTTTAGTTTCCAGGGTCTGTATATGGCCCAATTTTGTGCAGAGGGATGACTGTTGCTGTTCTCCATTCATGAGTCACAAAGCTGGTTTGGAGGCTACGGTTAAATAGCAATTCCAGAGGGCCTGATAGGTCATTTTTCAAGCTATTTAGAAGGCATCCTGGGATACTGTCTGGGCCCACTGATGCAGTATTCTTGGCCTTAGAGAGAACATTAAGGACCTGTTCCCTAGTGATAGCAGGACTAGTTATATTTGATGGAATTTCCTGAGGGAAGGTTGAGGGGAAGGGAGGGGTAAAGTTGGAGTTGAGTTTGTTGGCCAGTAGGTTTGCCATAGCTTCTGACTCAGTATAGGTTGCTCCACTTACAATCAGCTCTGCACACAATTGTGCATAGAATGTCTTGTGGTTGTCCTTGGTCTGGGAGGCCAAATTAACCTCAAATTCGGCTTTGGTAGACTTTATTTGTCCTCTGCGTTGTTTGTTTAGTTTGATGAGAATGCTTTTATCCTGCTGGGTGCTGCACCTCCTAATTTTTGCCATGATTTCTTCATTCTGTTATACAGCCTACTGGTTTGGTGATTCCACCAGGGTGGCTTGTTTTTTATGAGTTAGTTCTATACTTCTTCCTGGTGGGTACAGCTGCTTATATGCATGCCTGTATAGTGTTCCTGTGACCAGTTCTGCATAGGTAGCAGTGTTCTCAAGGTTTATGGAGGCTTGAAATTTTGCCAGGTTATCACTTAATAGCAGTAAAGTTAGCCTTAGAGCAGTTCCTGAATATTCCAGGGTTAGCTGGGTGTCCAAGTTTTTTTACTTTAAAGGAGACCATTTTGTGGTCTGACCTTACCAGGGAAGATAGTACACTAGGGGCTGTGTAGAATTCTCCTGTATTAGTGGGGACCAGGAACAGTATGGTTGCACCCCTGGTTGTTGTACTGACAATCTGGTCCAGGGAGTTTGTATTTACAAAATCCAGGAATCTCTGTGCCTGTACGTTTGGTTTTGTATAGGATTCCCATTTAATAGTGGGGTAATTAGTCACCCATGAATATGGTATTGGGTTGGATGGTTAGTGTTTCCAATAATTTTAAATACATGGCATGGGTTTCCTAGGTAATAGAGGGGGACCTACACCTTACAAGGAAGTGGTATTGGATTTTGTCTATTATAGTGATTTGAATATAGAGTAGCTCAAATGCATTGTCCTCTTTGAACAGCCTTAAAGTATATTTATTTTTGATGGAAATCATGACACCTCCACCTTTAGTCCCAGCCTGTGTAGTAGCTGGTCTAAATGTGTGGAAGATATTATAACCTTGCATTGTCGGTGGGCTCTCCGTGGTTTTAAACCATGTCTCAGTGACCCCACAGTCATCAGCATTTTCTAGGGTGAAGAGAGCTTCTAGGGAGTGGAGTTTGTTGTTTATACTACTGGCACTGAGCAGGAACACCTTTAGATTTTCCTGGTTTTGATTTGCTGTCAGAAGTACTTTCAGTTTGGCATTGCCTAAAAAAGGCACTATGGGGGGAGACAATGTTTTAGCTAATATTTAAAAGACTAGAGGGGAGAGGTGCAGACCATTCCTGGCAAAGCAGCGTGGTCTGTTGACCATCACCTTCCATGCTGACAAATATTGTACCCCTTTGGAATGACACCAGAAACTAAACCAATTATTAAAGTCATTCATCTTTTGTTCGTATTGTGGCAAAATCCTTGCAGAAGGTAAAATGCTGCTCAATAATAGGCTCGTACCACCATAGGGTACATATTCTCAGAGCTCCATGATGTCTGTCTTCATATAGTCTAGGGAGGTACACCTCATGTCATTTACTCCCACATGGACTATGACTGAGTCATACTGGTACTTGTGGCCAAATGACCTGAGTGCATGCAAAATGTGGTGGACCCTATCTCCTGGTAAGCAATTGACCATGACTTTCTCTTTATTCAGCCTGGTGAGAGGGGCATCAGTGTGTCTCATGATGGAGTCTCCAATGGACAGAATGTTGGATTGTGTGGTGGCTTGCCTTACGGGCTTAGAAGTAGAGGCTCCATGAGATGTGGCTGTATGTGTTGACATGGGTGTTGTTTTGAAGGAGTGCATTCAGGGCTGCTGTGGGTATTTGTTATATGTACTTCATCTAGGAGATCTTTGGGGTTTAGGAAGGTTACATTTAAGTGCCTTAGCATATGTGGGTCTTTAGGTTCATAGGTTGGTACTAGGCTATCAGCCCTAGGGCCTATACAAGCCTAGCCATAACAATTCCCTGGCTATTTCTTCAGATTGTTACTTTCCCTTCCTGTCTAGCAGGGCAGGCGACGTTGGACGACGGTTGTTTGGTTGAATTTCCCAATCATCCACAAAGGTTCCTCCTGTCCTGAAAAGAGAGGTCTGCTTGACATGTGCTGCACATGTATGGGCAATCTAGTCTTGGGAGGGGAGGGGTCAGGAACCAGGAACCCCTCCCTCCAGTTTGTTTTGATGTGATGACATCCCCTGAGCGCTGTAGCCTAGGGATTGGGATTGGGATTTCTAAGCATGTCCAACAGCTCTGGGTTTGACTGTGGGGTTTAGGCAAAAGAGAGAGATCTGAGTCTGAGATAGCGATAGAGAGTATATGTATAGCTTTAGGCTTTTAAGGTTTTAAGGCTGCTTTAGGGGGCATATTCTTTAGATTCTTTTAGTTCTGAGGCCTTGAGGTTTGTTGCAGATGTCTTGAGCAGATGTCTTGAGTACACATACATAAAATGGGGGTGTGGGAATGGGTCTGGGTAATATGGATGATGTACAGTGGGAAGATGACCTCCTTTTTTTTTCTGGATGAAAAGCCCTTCGGTGGAGGAGGACCTGACTGTTGTGAAGTGCTGTTGTGGCGATCAAAGGTGAGACCACTGTCCACAGACCACTGTCCACCTGTGTAAGTCTCTTATCATCACTTCTCTATACTTAGTGTACTGCCACCTATATGGTAACATGTGGAAAGGGGTTTTCAATACATTTCTATAACATGACATTGCATTGAGCTTGAACCCACACCACTGGCACCTGTTTCTGTGTTCTGTAAGTATCCATTTGTTGAGGGGCCACATCATTCAGGATCAATAATGGATTCCAGTTTGCAGTCATCTGCAGCTTTGTTAGTCAGAGTCCCTTAGTGTTGACTTAGAAGTAGAAGAGAAAGCAGAACAAGACTGAACCCTGACTGACCCACTCCTTGTCACTTGTCTGTCTGGTTTGGAGGAGGGAGGGGATTTTACAGTGTGGGTTCTATCAGTAAGCCATTTAGCAACCATTGGGTGACATAGGGGTTACATAGGCAAGGATTTATTAATGCCCAACGTTTATCTATGGTATCAAAGGGGGGGCAAGGTTTAGATGGGCTGTGTGGATAGGCTGTGTGTGTGGACCACCTTACCCTTATCAAAAGCTGGCTCTGTTCAAGAAATCAAAGAAGTCAATCAGGTTCAGGAGACAAGGGGTGGCCTTCACAAAACGGGGTTGGGGGGGTTTTTGTTTATAAGTTTATGTCTTTGTTTATAAGTTCCATGATAATACGCTCCATGGCCTTGCAGATATGTATGATGGGTGCAACATGTGTACAACTGACAACCTTATTGACACATTAGGAGTACTTTTATGTGAGAGCTTTGTCTCCAGTGACATTGTGTAAATACATCTCTTACATACCATATCAGTTTGTTTGAGAATTAACTGATTGTCAGTAAACATGAGGCAATTTCTACATTGCCTCAGAATGCCCATACCCATCAAGCAGGTAAGGAAGATCGTGGGAAAGTTCATATCCATGGCAACAGACCCTTTTTATTGATTAGACAGTTGGAGTGAGAATATAAAGCAATCTCAGGAGTATCCGGTTTGCAAGTCTGAGAACAATGCTTGTCACTGCAAATTAGTTGTCCTGTGTGCAACTAGGTATTGCTGAAATTTCAATCGTGCTTTTACACGAAAGATGTCACTCGAAGTGTCTGTGTCTATACAGGACACTACCAAACACTTGAGGGAAAACTAATAAGTAGACCCTGAAAATTTAAGGATGAAGTATTTAGGCAGTTATTCGGAAGTCAGAAACAAATCAAGGAGTACTTACTGAAAACAAGAAATTAGCTTGTCAAGAATGATGAAAAGAGGGGAGTCAGGTGAATGGCTACTACTAGTGCTGATCTCACCACAGCTTCATTCTGCTGGGATACAATGTGCCTTTTGTTCTTCTCTCATCAGAAGCAAAACATTAGCACCAATTCTAAGATGAGACGCAGACCACAGACTAGTGATCCACAGTATTGTTCCAGATGATGCAAGGATCTGTATGTTTGTTGTAGCGTCTTCCTGGTAGATGCCTTGAATAGCAAACAGACCAAACACAGCACAGATACTCACTGCCCAACAGAAACAGTCAGGAATCAATACACACTGTTCCTTCTCTCACCAGGAGCAGAATATAAGCAGAAATTCCAAGCTGTCGTCTATGAAGCAGTTATTCAGTGATCAGCAGTCTCCAGAACATAATGTCCCTGTGCTCCTTCTCTCACAAGGAGAAAACAGAAGCACTAATACCAAGATAACTACTGAGAGGAAGAATGGGGGTTCTCCAATAATTGGTGGTCTTGCAATAGATGTTGCAGATTTTAAACATAAGATGGAAAAAAATGGTTAATATTCTAAGCACTGCAGTGTGCAATAAGCAGTTAAATATGAAAGAGGGGGTAACTTAAGCTTCAGCTGTCTAAGTGTAGAGCCACTAATTTTAAAAGAGCAAGACAGATTGAAAGGGGGTGGGCACTTTGTATTGTAGTTCTATGGAATACAGTGGGATGGTCAATAAATTTAAATAGTTGAAGGGGATTGATTTCAGAAAATGATCATTTTCTGCTTACTCACAATAGCCAATGAAAGGAGAGAGGGAAGGAGCTATATGCCAAATTAATACAAGGGGCAGGCAACTAGAGAAAGTTGAGTTTAAGAACACAGTGCCAGATTGGCAGGGTGGGAATAACTTTGTGCGTCTCACAAGAGACACAGCTATGGTCTCTTTCCTAGTTTTAATATGTAATTAAAAGCAGAACACAAGTAAAACACAATGTAAAGAAAACAAATCACAATATACAAAAGAGAAGAAGCCAATAAAGTAATTCAAAATACAAGAAAACAAAAGCAAAATAACCTTTCCCTCACAGTAGGTTGTGGCAGAGTCTAGGTGAGCTTTTTCAGTAAAGCTTTGAAATGTTTTATTTTATCCCTTAAATGGAAGGTTTAGTTCCTAGCTCCTCGATTCAGGATTCAGAATTAACCATTCCAAGCTGGGAGATGTACATTTCCCTGTTGCATTATATTACTAGAACAAATAAAATGTGATGCTCTACAATATTTTGTTGTTTGGTTAGTACTTTATAAAAATCAATGCCTCAAAACATTTGCAAGAGTAGTCTTCTTGTGATTTTTATGATTCTTTTTTTTAGAAGCATCATCACAATTGCAATATTTTGTGAACATGTGCATGGTACACCACCAGGATATGGTACAAAATGCCTAAATGGTATGTATCTAAACCTACTAAATGTAATCATAGCATCTACAGGGAAACTGTTGCCAACACAGTAAGGAATAATTAATTTTATTTGTGCATAAAAGTACAGCTAAGATATCACATGAAAGAACATTCTACTGATACAGGCACCTATCTCTTCTTAGCACAGGAAATAAAACATACTTGATTTTTAAGCATACACAAAAAAAGACAAGTATATTTCCTTTTGCAACTGTTTCTACTTAAATTAATAAAATATGAGATTCTGATACAGCACACATTCTGATACAACAGGAGTAAAAATTGTTTCTTTGACATTTTTCTGATCATATATATATATATATATATATATATAGAGAGAGAGAGTTTGGAATTTCATTTTTTCTAATATTTCCAGAAGCCAGATGATAATGTTCAGGTTTAGAAATGAGGCAATATTTTTCTACTTTTTAAAATTTGAGAATAGTTTTCATTTTAGCACACAGACAAGAGATAATTTAGCAATTTATTACTTAGAAGACACTTCATTAGAAAATTATATTAAGTAGTGCTAAAACTTTCCACTTTAGACAACCATAATAATTTTATTTTTAATTAGCAGATACATTACAAAACTGCTCTATTGCAAAGAATAAAGGACAAAGTGTAGGATTTACATTTAACTTATAGCACCTTTTTAGCCATAGATAATTCACAAACCTTGATCAGCGTAATATTTTTTGGAGCGAAACATCTTAGTGATAAAGATGTACTAATGCAGCCAAGTCTTGTGTAATAAAATGTAAATGGGCAGTTTAAAGTATTATATTGTATTATATACAGTTTACTTCTGGGCAAATTAGAATTATCTTAGTCAAATTATAAAATGCTTCATTATCCATTTTATACATGTGTATAATTAGCACTCTATGAAGTATGGAGCAGTAGGAAAGTATAGAGGCCACATCTGTATAGCTTATTGAAAACAAATTTCATTATACTACTGCAAGACTGTTTCAGAGAATGGTAAAACAAAACTCTTAGTGTTAATATAAATTTATTTTCTGATATTTGACTTGCATAATACATTTCTGTAGTCACTGAGCTAATAATGTGTAGGAGTAAATGATTTCACACTATTTCAGAAAAAAGAACTAACATGAAGCTGCATGAAGAAACCTGAATGTATCCATGTAATTTTACAACAGTAAAAGAACAAAAGGTATAGAGGCTTGACCTGTACTCTGTATACTGATGCTCTTTTTTCATTTACGATTCAAAGACCTGTCATCTAAAAAGTGTGAAAAAAGATTCAACTTCCCAAGGTGGCCACATCAGTACAGAGTTTGATATCTGAGAAAACGCCAGCTTTGTAGTCTGAGGGAGAGCAGTGGCAACCACTGCAGAGATTTATGTTTTAACTGCAGGTGAGAAGTACCATCAATGTATTCTGATTCTGTTTTGTTTTATGTCATTGTATTTTACATGTCAGCGTAGAATTAGCATACATAATGTGGCAGAAGGAATCCCAGGTACAACACATTGACATGTGGCCTGGTACTCTGCGAACAGGTGCACAAAGTGTTACTCATTTCTTTTTTTCAAGAGTTTTGAGTACTTTTAGAAATAATGTCAATTTACTGCACAGACTGTTTATGAAAGAAACATAATTAAAGTACATTTTATGAAAGCCCAAGCTTTCAGAAATCAGGATGCACACCATGGGAAAGATTTATAGTTTTTATTTCTTGACTGCAGAGGCTCAAAACTACAAACATAAAGTTTTAGTGAGCTGGATATGTTCCTTTGTGATTAAAAACATCCTTCATGTCTGGATAATATGAACATTCTCCTTTTTATAACACAGACATCATGGACTATTTATGGATACCATAAAAATTTATTAAAACAAAAATTTTGAGTCGCCTTAGGCTAATATGAGATATTCACTCTAGGTAGGCATCAGGAAAAGAGGGATGCAAACTCTCATTTCATTTTTAAGACTGCATTATTATTTCAATAATTCTTTCTGCAATAATTTGAGGCATCCAATGATCAGAGATACATTCTCATTATCAAACTGAAGGATGAAGAGTGACTCTGGAAGATATGGATGGTATACTGCACCCACAGGGGACAAAGTATTTAATACTAGAGACTGCTTCCTCAGTTTGTCTACAAACAATAGAAGTGCGTGTGATTTCATGAGTATAGGAGTAAACCGAATGAGCTCTGCAGTACTGGTGGTAGTAATTTGACGGAGGTCTCCTTTAAAGTATTGTGCATATTTGAAGCATACAGAGATTTCTAGATATAACCAGAACCATATGAATCTGTAAGTCTTTTTTATGTAAGAAGACACCTAAAACTTACGTCCTTCATTCAGAGCAGAGTTTTCTTTTGCTGGCCATCACAGTAAATAAGTAAAGAATTTTTAATATGTAAAGCCAGATATACCCATACAATCAACCAAATAAAAATAATAATGTAACTGCACGATTAACTGTGTCAGTTTCTTGTTATTAAACTTTGAAATTTAGGTAATATTTGCTCTGAATAGTTGATTTTTAGTAACCATTTGTAAAGCTGGCCAATATGCTTGCATTATTTTAATGGCTTTGGTCTTGTAGTACAGGCAAATGCTTCATGCGTGTAAAAAGAACCAGCTAAACATGTTGGCAGTAAAATACAGAGGCTCCATAAATAATCATGTTACACATTTCAATAACACAATACCTCTGGTCAAGCATTACAAAAGTAAACTACTGTACAAGTAACACCCCCAGTGAATAATAAATATTTCACAAACATTCTTTAGCCTTATCTACCTTATGGATTTTAAAATATACCCATTCAATGTTAAATCTGCATTTTAAAAGGAAATGATCCCTTAATGACAAGGGATTTGTTTTAAACACTGAGCAGATCCATATTGATTAGGTTTCCATTCGTAAAGCAAATTCAAGACTGAGGAGGGGTCACTACAGGATAGTCAACAAGAGAAAAACAGACAGAGCTTCTGCATGGCAGATCTCCTTCCCTGGGGAGGACAAATTGTGTAATCATGTCCCCCTCTCATGCGGTCAAGAATATTCACCAGCATCTTGAATACAAGTATCAGTGGGACAGATGCAGTGTTTCTTTTGTCACTGCAGTCATATCCCCACAAACACACACACACAGACACGGGTGAAACAAGAAAACCTGTATTTAAGATAAATGAAATCCTCTAGTCAGTTAAAATTTGCTGTTCGTGATGACGAGAATGAACTTGGGTTTAACTGCCATGCTTGCTATGTTTGATAGACATGGCATGGAGTTACTTCATTTTATTATTAAAATTAATAACAAAATTAAAATGTTATTGGATGAAGTGAACATTTTAAATAATGACATTTTAAATTATGTTTGTTTTGTGAGTTTTGAGGCTAAATATAACAACGTTTTCCAGAATATCGAAGATCAAGTTAGACAATATGTTAGGAAACAAAAAAAGCTCAAGAAAGAGATGAGTTAGAATACAGACAGACAGAGGTTTACCCACTTCCCAAGAGCTATTACAGATCTAATTTAGATAGGAACAGGGAAGGTAATGGAAACTTAGACTCTGGTTCTTGCAAATACGAAGTAAGAACGGGAGAGGGGAACTTACAACCTGAATTTTTTAATGGTGAAACAGATGGTGTTTGAACGTGAATGCCCTCCTTATGTAGATCTGAAAACAGGAATAGGCAGAATTTTTTAGGAGGACAACAGACCCCGAGAGGATGGTCACAAATGGGATGGAGGAAATATTGGAACAACTGGAACCAGAACAGGTATTAAACTACTATGATAAGGCTGATTCCATTATTTCTAGTTTTGAGGGGAAACTGTTAAGCCTAAATCATCTTCTTCTTCTTTCGGCTTTTCCCAGTTAGGGGTCGCCACAGCAGATCACCTGTCCGCTCATGATTGGCAGTGGAGTTTTACTGGGTTGAGTTGCCAGCCCAGCACCCAACCTTCCACAGAAGGCACACACACGCACGCACTCATGCCTAGGGCCAATTTAGAGTGTCCAATCCACCTACAGCATGGCTTTGGGATGGGGGAGGAAACCGGAGCACTCTGAGGAAACCCACATGACCACAGGGAGGACATGCAGACTCCGCACAGAATGTACCCCAGCTGAGCATCGAACCGGAGAGCCTGTTGCTGTGAGGTGGTAACGCTAACTGCTGCACCACCGCGTCAGCCCGTTAAGCCTAAATGGCTTTAATATTTTTAATTACACTGATAAGGTTATTACTAGTGTAATTTTCCCTTTTTGAAAAAGGTTTAAAATTTGCTCCAGCTAGAAATCCAGAGATAGCTAGTTTATTAACAGAACTGAAACTTTACACTAGAAAGCTGAATTTTCAAATACTTCTTCAGAATAATGTAGAACAGGTGGGGAACTCTAATAGACTATTCAGGAAGAAGAGTCTTTTAATCCCCCCTACACCAGACATTGGCTCATTTTGAGAAAATCTGCATGAGAGACATTTTTTAGGAACATCAGGTGCATAAAATAAGTTTTATAACTTGACCAAAGAGGAATTACTACTCCTGAACAGCCTCAGGGAATCGGATAACATCCTTATTACAAAACTTGATAAGGAGGGGGGGGTGGACTGGTGTTAGTGGATAAAATGGATTACATCAATGATTTAACTACCATGTTTAAAGACACTGACAAATACGAAACCACTTCTCTCAAAGAGAATTATACAGCACACAGAAGAATGCAACTTTTATGGTAAGATAATCTGTATCAGGGTGTCATTAATGAAGGACTGTTTAACTTTTTACAGAATGAATTTCCATTTATTCCCACAGTGTTTGGCATCATGAAGGTGCACAAGAATGTGCACCACGCCCCTTATAGACTTATAGTGGCTGGACAAAATAGCTCTACTTACTCCTTAGGAGTTTTACACCCGTAACTCATGTTTTAATTGACTCATGGGGTTTTTTAACAAGGGTAAAAGCAGAATTTTTTCCTGAGTCAACAGGTTTTTCACCATTGACGTGAATTTATTTAGTTTTATTCCACATGAGACGGGTCTTGAACTTTTCAATGAGGCATTAGTTCAGTACACTAATTTGTGTAGTACAATGGTGAACTTTGTGATGGAACAGATTTTGTACAATAATTACATCACTTTTGAAAATTAATACTACAGACATTCAAAAGGAGTGGCAATGGGGGCAAGTTGTGCCCCCATATATGCTAACCTGGTCATGTCAAGGTGGGAGGAGAAGCATGTTCTTAGTTCTAGATTTTGCAATGACTGGTTAGTACATATTCTTTACCTTGACAACATTTTTATTTTATGGAAATGTGGTAGACCTTCAGTTGACGAATTTGTAGAATACATTAATAGTGTCTGTACATATTTCAAATTCACACACACTTTTAGTCAGGACACCATTGACTACCTAGATGTTAACATCACCAAGGCTGTCAATCTCTACAAATTTACGAATAAGGTGTATCGTAATCTTACATATTCAAATAGTTTTTTGATCTATAACAGTTAGCATCCCTATCATGTGAAGAGAAATGTTGTTAGAGGGCAAATAAGAGGAGCAAGAATGTGTTCTACACTGAGTAATTTGAAGAGGGAGTTGGATAACTTAGTTCAAATGTTTACGGCTAGAGTGTTACCCCGAGAATTGGGCTCAACAAATTAGTGTAGGAATAAACAATGGGATACTAAATTCATTCCCCTGCTTGGGCAAAACGTGACCAATTTGAGCCACCAAGGTGATGGTGGTAATAAGGCCCACAATTCTTTGGACAATAACACATTTTTACACTCTATGGTCACACACTTTGAGTCCTTTGGACAGAAGGTGAAGAATATTTTGACCAAGAATTGCATTATATTGGAATGTAACAACGAGTTAGTGAGTGCCTTAGGTAAAGGACCTACGTTTTCTCATACAGTGGGCAGTAACATCAAATTTCTTTTAGAACACCCTATTACTAATAAGAGTGACCGTAGAGGCACGAGACCTTGTGGAAGGTGTAAATATTGTGCCTATGTGTTGAATGTTTCAGAGGTGTGGGTTGGGGAGCCTTTGCAGAAAGTGAGATTAGTAGGGGGTAACTGTAATAGTAAAGGGCTGGTCTATTTCAGTGTGTGTGTTGGGTGTAAAGGATATTATGTTGGTAAGACTGATTGCTCTTATTTTTAAAATCATTTTTTTCTCAAAACTTGCATTTTATCTGTCTTTGGCCTAGCACTCTTGTGTGGGGTCATTTACTGCACTGTTATAACTTGTTGATACTTGTAAACCTCTGCTATCTCTGAAAAAAACAAAAAAAAATCTTGCTTTTTCCCACTTTTCTGAGATTTAAAAAAGTTCAGTTACAGGCTTGCTGTTCTTGAACTGTTTGTAAGTTTCTGTGAGGCCATTTTTTGCTTGGGCTAAAGGGAAGTCTCTCTGTTGATCAGTGGCAGTGAAAAACATTGAACAGCCTGCCTGCCCCTGTGGGAGTGGTTACTGACTTGAAACTGTAGTTTTATTGTCCATTTTGGGTCAATTCCAAAACTCCTTCATCTTCCTCTCTTAAAACACTCTTTGTTTTACATTTTTTTATTTCTCTCGCAGCATCGGCAAGCGCCTTAATGGGTTTAAACTATTCCTGGCTCCACAAAGTCTGCTCTTCACTTTTTCCCTTAGAACTGCTCTATCTCTCAATTTAAACACCATATTCTCAATCTAAAGCCCTTCACTGGTCCAATTAAGTAATCCTACAAGTTAGCACTATTAAACCATAAGCACTACTTACTCATACTCTCTACGATTACGCTGTCCTCTATTGGTCTATCTTAAATTCAGTTTCCCTATATTACTCTAGCATGTCCAAAGGTCAGTCAATGGTTTCCTCTCCAGTCCAGCTGGTGAATCTGGGAATTTTGAGGCAATGTTACAACTGTCTCATGTACACGGACAACCCTCTCCTCCTCCAAACAGGTTCAAATATATGTGAGAGATGCAACTATTTAGCCAAAATGGAGGCTGAGCTCTCTCATCTCAAAACTGGTGTAACCAGTCAGGAGGACAAGGTAACCTCACACAACACAATTCCAGTATCACATAGCCCCACCACATCAGCGAACCAAATATATAAATACACAAAAACATACTCGGAGGCTCTAAATAAAAATCTACCTAAGCAACAGAGACCTCCAAAGCAGACATCCAAGCAAACGCTACCTCAAAACAAAACACGCACAACACATAACCCACAAAGTCAGTGTGCAGCCACAGCCCTTAAGGCTGAATAACATACCTGATACTCTTGTAATAGGTGACTCTATTGTCAGACACACTGACACCAGGCTGAATAAAGAGAAGGTCATGGTGAGCTGCCTGTCGGGTGCTAGGATCCGCCACATAACGCAAGCACTCAGGTCACTCCACAGCAAATACAAATATGACTCGGTCATTGTACATGCTGGTGTGAATGACCTGAGATGTACCTCCCTGGACTACATGAAAAGAGACATAGAGGAGCTCTCTGATCATGTAGCCCAGGCTGGTATGACCCTGACCTTGAGCAGCATCTTACCCTCACCTAGAATGATGCCACAGTACAAAGACAAAATGATCGATTTTAACAACTGGCTAAAATTTTGGTGTCATTCAAAGGGGATGCAGTGTCTGTCAGCCTGGGATGACATGCTCGACAAGGCTTGCACCTGTCACCACTGGGCTTTCGGATATTGGCAAAGGCTCTTGCCACCCCATAGTGCCTTTTAGGCAAGGCTCAAAAGTCAAACCCACCCCCATAGACAGCACAAGGAACAAGAAACTAAGGGTAATGCTGCTAAACGCCAGAAGTCTTAACCTCAAGATACACGCACTCAAAGCTCTCCTCAGTATGGAGAACATCAATATCTGTGCAGTGACAGAAACCTGGTTCAAGGCTCCAGAGAGCACCCCGGCACTACCAGGCTATACCTCATATCATGCTTTTCCCAAACCCGGACCGAACCACAAAAGGAGGAGTTTCCATATTTATCAAGGATATCCACACCTCCAGGTTAGTGGCATTGCACAAAGTATCGGAGACCATCCATGTGCATCTAACAGTGGGCAAGACTGCTTTTCAGTTTATAGCATCCTACAGACCACCCTCTCAAAGTCAGGAATCCCACTCGGCTTTCCTGAAAACATTGGAGAACATGAAGATCTCTCTGAACACCATTATATTGGGCGACTTCAACTACCCAAACACTGACTGGGAGCACTACTCAAGCCCCAGCACCTTAGTCCAAAGGTTCCTGGAAATTATAAACTCAAATGCTATGGAACAACTAGTCACCACTCCCACAAGAGGGGACAACATACTAGACCTGATCATTACCAACATGGGGACTCTATGCTCCACACCAGAAGTATATCCCTCATTGGTAAGATCAGACCATAAACTAATTTCACTGGATGTCCACATCCCTACCCCACCACCAGCCCAGAAAACCACAGTGAAAAACTTCTCAAAAGCGAACTTCTCACTTCTCAAAACCGAAGTGGAATCCTTCAAGGCCCCAGGGCTAGTGGAAACTATGGCCCAAACTGAAGAATCCTATATAAATGCATTCTACAGACATCTCCAGGAATGCATGGATCATGCTATCCCAAACAAAACCAAGACCCAATCATCCAAAGGCAGGTGTCCAGTCTGGTGGACCCCTGCCATAAATAAACTGTACAACAGAAGGAGTAAGCTACTACATGATACAGCAAAATCCCTAATAGGGAAAAAATAGAACGTGACAAAGGCGAGCAAATGAACCTAGAAACACAAATTCTGCAACTTCAAAAACACGATTTATTATATGGATGATTTAGAGAGCAATCTCCCCACCTTCATCAGATCACAGAAAATGTAACATCACACACCCCTATATATACAAATCAATCAAATTCAATTAAAAAGTATGTGTATAATTACCAAGATTAACAAGTTTGATACAATAATGAAATAGAATAAAATAAAATAAATTAATCCAAAATGTATGTTGTTATTAATTATTATTATTGACCGGTCCACCTCATGATTTAAACCATTCTTATCAAATAAACAGTCTAAAAAATATATATTTTTATATATATGTAGTGAAAAGTATATCTTTAAAACACCACATTTTTTTAAAAAATTATTTTAAATTTTTAGAAAGCATGTAACTATCTGAATGCATTAGGATGGTGACCTTAACTAACCCATTTCTTAATAAGGTCTTTGGGATTCAGTAAATTAGTTGAAAAATTAACTAGAAACATATAAAAATATATATTTTTTAGACTGTTTATTTGATAAGAATGGTTTAAATCATGAGGTGGACCGCTCAATAATAATAATTAATAACAACATACATTTTGGATTAATTTATTTTATTTTATTCTATTTCATTATTGTATCAAACTTGTTAATCTTGGTAATTATACACATACTTTTTAATTGAATTTGATTGATAGGGGTGTGTGATGTTACATTTTCTGTGATCTGATGAAGGTTTCTAGGTTCATTTGCTCGCCTTTGTCACGTTCTATTTTTTCACTAGTTTGGTTTTGTGTTGTGTTCCCTAATAGGGAAGGCATCTCTGATCAGTACTAGCAAAAAATTACAATCCCTCATAAAATCCTCCAAGGCCAGCTTTGAGAGAAAAATTGCACAGGACACCAAAGACAATCATAAGGCTTTTTTCAGTTATGTTAGAAACCTGGGATGCAACTCCCAGACTTGTTCTGAGTTGATTCTAAACGAAAAAAAAATACACTGAACCCACAGACATCGCCAATATCCTGGCAGACAGGTTCAGTGCTAACTCCCCCCCCCCCCAAAAGAGCAAGTATCTATCCCGGCAGAGGGCGGTCTCCCAAATATCTCTGATGCTCAGGTGAAGGCTGCCCTCTCCAAAGCAAAAAACACTGCTTCCATGGGACCAGATGGTGTCCCAGGTTGCGTCCTACATGAAATCCAAGAGGAACTAATCCCTCAAATAAAACAGCTATACAATCTCAGCCTCACTACAGGATATGTGCTCACAGAATGGCATACAGCAACAGTGGTCCCACTCCACAAAGGTGGAGCCTCTACTGACCCTGGAAACTATCGCCCCATAAGCCTGACTAGCTTAGTCTGCAAGGCTATGGAGAGGATCATCATGGAGCTCATAAACAAAGACATTGGGGACCTACAGACACTAGATCCTACCCAGTTCGGCTTTGTCAAGGGTAGATCCTGCCTTTTGAACCTGGATGACTTCTTCGAAACAGTCATCAAAGCCATAGATGAAGGGAAGGTAGTCCACACAGCCTATCTGGACCTTGCAAAGGCATTTGACACAATACCCCACTGCATCATAGATAAGCTATCCAGCTTAAATATAAACCCCTATGTCACAAGATGGGTCGCAAACTGGCTCAAAGACAGAACCCACAGAGTGAGAGTTGCTGGAGACATGTCAGACTAGTGGCATCCCACAGAGTTCTGTCCTGGGACCACTCTTGTTCGGTATATACTTTTCCGTACAGGCAAGAGGACTATGGCTCACCAAGTTACTGCAAACTGGGTGCCATAATCAACTCTCCAGCTGACACAAACATCCTTCAAAAAGGTCTCACAGAGACAGATAACTGGTGCCAGCACCATGGTTTAAAGCTAAATGCCAAAAATGTATAGTCATACCCTTTGGCAAAACAATGTGCCCACAAATTACCACACAGGCGGAAACCCATTAAGTACAGAGAAAGTTATTAGGGACCTGGGGACCCAAGTTGATAGCAATCTCTCCTTTGAAAACCACATTGCCAAAGTGATTAGAAAGACCTTCTACATAGCCCACCTCATCACGAAGGGTTTCACATCTAGATCAAGAGAGGTAATCGTGCCTTTATTCATCCCTCATCAGGCCCATCATAGAATACAATGCCCCTTTGGGATGTACCTTACCCGACACCTGCAGCAATTAGAAAGACCCCAAAAGTATCTCACCAAGAGGATCAAGGGTCTCAAACAGATGCCATATGCTGCTCGGTTAAAAAAACTCCAGCTCTACTCAGTTGCATACCGACTACTTCTATGCCTGACATACAAAGCTATGTCAAATCCAGAATTAATGGACATGCTCCACCTCAGTAAATCTAAATCCCTTAGAGCCACACGCTTGAGGGACTTGAACCTCAGCATAGAAATAAATAGAACTTGCTGGAGGGACAGGTTCATAACCCAGAGGCTGAATAGAATTCCAGTTCATGTGAGGCAGAGCACCTCACTGAATCTCTTCAAGAAGAATCTCGATAGGTGGATGGGGGATCGTAGGTTTGTCCCAGGGATTACTCCCGTGTCACTATTAGACAGAGGCACAGTAAACTAAACCTTAAAAAGGGCACAGTATACTCAAATCAAGGGGTGGCGTAAGCCATACAGAATCGGGCTAGGCTTATAATTGCCCCAGGGCAGATAGCCTAGTATGAACCTATGAAAGGTCACACAAGAAGAGAATTTCTGAACATTTATATGCTATTAACACCCACAACACAAATGACGCCCTTTTTAGACACACTTTATCTGGTTTTAAGTTTGGTATTCTGGAATTAATTTTGAGGAATGTTGGGGGGAAACTGGTCAAACCAGATTGACAAAAGTGAGTTGAAATGGCAACATTGGCTCAATGCTAGCTACCCCCCAGGCATGAATGAGCATGTTTCCTTAATGCCCATTTTAATAGAAAGGGCTCTGACATTGTACGATTTTATTACTTTATTTTTTTATGTTTTGTCTTAACCATTCTATATATTTTTTACTGTCTCTTTATATTTTAAGGGTTGTTAATTAAGTGTAGTATTTAAATGTGGTTGATGGCAGGCACTTTTGGTTTGATAAAGTCTGGATTGAGTCAGACAAAAGCGCTTACCTACTTTGTGTTTTTTCAGCATTAAAGGACTTGGTATTCTCCACCCTTGGTGTGCTGCTGGTTTGTACAGGCTTGTGTGATTTTTGTTGTTTAAAGTTCTACTTTTGCCACTTTACGCTCTTGTCCGGTTTACTAAATCCACTAGTCAGTTAAAATTTGCTATTAGTAATGACAGTAATGAACTTGGGTTTAGCTGCCAAGCTTAAAACCTATTGGTCTTCAAGAAGCCTGACCCTTTTTACTCTCTGTCAATACTTCCTACTTCTCACACACATACAAATATTGCTTTAAATGAATCTTAGTGACTGACTTCTCCCTCTCCTCCACAGGACCCTTGTTGATGACTCAAATACCTGCAACCAGGTGGATCATTTATTCTGCAGGAACGGCAGCTAGCCATCCTTGTGCCAGGTGAGAGCCCTATGGTTTCTTCTCAAGAAACTGTATTAGCCCATCCATTCCCCTAGCAGTGAGAGTTGGATGAGAGCAGACCTGCTGTAATTCGGGTTCCTATTAGAACCACGAACGCTCGAAATTTCGAATGGCATATGGTCGACACCATATGATCAAAATTTCAAGCATTCGAAGGTTAACGTAATGGCGCCATTCGGTGCAGAATGGGAGAATTTCCCTTTTCTGCACTGAAGTGCAATCTCGGAGTTGGTATATTTAAGTAGGGAGGTGTGGGGGTGCAGGGGGCTTGCCCCCCTGCCTGCACCATTAAGGTAAGTTTTTTTTATTATATAGTCAAACTTTTAATCTTTGATCATATGTTGTCAAAAATATGAGATTCAAAGTTTAGAAAGTTTGAATATATAATACAGACCCTGTAATTGCTGTGAGCTATCCTAACTTTTCCTTCCCTAGGCTGCCTGAGGACACAATACGGCTGCCTGATTGAGGAGCTGTTAGGATAGCAAACTTACACACATCATTTGTTTTCTTCAGGAAGGTTCCTGCATGATAGAGCCAATAACACTTCTCCACACTGGCAATACACGCAGTCACCAATAAGTGGCAAAAACTCCATGGAACAAGCAACCCCCCCCCCCCAGGATAGGCAAGTGGGTGTTGGCTGCTTGATGTCCTCGTCCACTGTTTTGTTTTTCCTGCATTGCACCAGTCAAACACAGGTCACCTGGTTGTGCAATGAAGAAATTCTTCTGATAGTGAGAGGCATTTATACCTTAATTTTGGAAGGAAATGTGTAACACATCTGTAATATTTTTATTAAGTACATGTAGTTTTATTATCAGGTTCCCCAGTCTGATGTTATCTTCTCTAGTGGTACATTCAAGGGACAGAGTTTCAAATGAAACCTGTAAGAACCAGTACAATGACAGCTGCTGAAACTTTTCTGAGCACTTCAAGTTTTCCAAACCTATGATTTTTAAAGTCATTACTACACCTCTTCAAGTTCTTTCAATCAGCTTATTCAAAGGCTACACAACATGGTACTGTAAGAGCAAAGTAATATAAAGTAGTATACTGATATCCATAAACTGATGAGATATGCCCTTTAGAATTAGATGCACTATGGAAGGCTTATTCTGACTTTGGTAGATATGCTCTGGTCAGAGTTTAAATTGCTGCATACCACTATCTCAAGATCTTCAATCATGGTACCTTTTATATGATTCAACCATTTATTTTATGATCTTAATTTAGGCCTTTTAGCCAAGTCTCAAAACATTTACTGACATTAAAAGTGATATGATTGCTACTGTACCATATTTCTTGTAGATTATCTTGGATTCTGTTTGCAGTTTTAGTGAATTAATAACATTACTCAGTTGTCAGCATATTTAGTTATCTATGGCCCACTTCTCCATTTTTTCCTTTTTTGTACTCCTTCCAGGACTCTACCTGATGGCTCCACTAACAACATTCAACTGGCGCATTCATTCTGCGGACATGGGAGCCGGGAAATACCAGATAGGGCCAGTGTCTTGACCAGCCCTTTCCTTCATTCCCCTGACAATTTCCCTTGTCACTGTAACATTCCACTGCAATTAATCCATGACTTTACATAGACAGTCCAGGATGGTTGAGCTTAAGCTGCTTGGGTCTGGTGTGACCTAAGCCTTCTTGAAAAATGACAGCACCACAGCCTCTTACCACAGGTCATAGTATAGCATTTTGTTTAACATGATACATAAGGTCTTATGTTTTCCTTGGTAACTTATAGGAAACTACCAGGCAAGTTGTCTTGTCCCATGGAATTTAAGTTTTTATAATTTTACTTGTGTCAACAGCTATCACATCTATAGTTATAGAAGGGATGCTCCCTTCCCCCTTGTCACTCTGATATATTTCTTTGCTTACTGTGAAGGTTTATACAAAATTTTTCTGCAAGCACATTTAATAGCTAGGTGATAAGTTACATTCATAATCGTTTCTTTCAGCTTTATGACATAATTAAAGAATATAAAAAAAAACTCGGTAATAAAACCAAACTTCCTTTATTGAACGATAATCCAGTAAGCACTTTCGTCTCCCAACACTGAGACTTCATCAGACTGAATTACATATTGAATACCATCAATTTAAATACTTAAACCAACTTGTCACATGACTTTCAAAGGTTAATGCCTTAATTCCTTCCTTCTCAAATAAGCCACAAAATCCTCTTGGCTATTTACCCCTGGAGGGTGGCAAGCCTTAAGTCTGACTTGCCATGAGTACTCCAGCCACCCAAGTTCTTCCTCTGCATTTAATAGTGTTTCATAACCAGTAATAGCTCCTAAGTCAATAGGGCAATTTCCCATTTTGTAGTGCTTTCCCATGGCATTATTTTCATTGCCAATCTTTACTGCCCTTTTGTGCTCATACATCCTTCTACATAATTCGCTGTTGGTACGTCCTACATAAAATGCCCCACATGGTCTACAAATGATTAAATAAACCACATATTTGGATTTGCACGTATAAATGTCGTCGATATTAATTTTGAAATTGCTAACAATAATTTCCTTGACTCCTTCATAAATCAAATCACAAAAATTACATGCATAACATTTTTGCATAATACCACTGCTTGCATTTATTCTTCTAACATTCAACCGATTTTGAAAAAAATTCTTAAAATTTTTCCATTTTTTATGCACAAATCTAGGACCATCTCCCACTGCTTTTTAATATTTTCCAGTTATTGTTAATAATTCATTTTATAGCTGCTGAATCAACACTATTGGAAATTTGCATAGCAGTCCTGTAATCTTTTTTAACATTTCCTTTGGAAAGAACATTAGCATTCTTCCTAACCACACTAATCTCCTCAAATTTATTTCTTACCAATTGCTTGCAATAACCTCTAGCTACAAATTTACAACACAAATTTTAATTAAAGAATACTTTATTACTCTTTCCAACCTTCAAGACAAAGTAGAGTTCACAGTTAGATTTAGTGAGAAAATTGAGTACTTTACTTCATCTAGACATGTTTTGATGACTAAGATAATTCTGAAAGCATAACAATAACTCTGTGTGTTTAGTCTTATATAATTACTCTTACATGACCCGTTGGAAAATGGACAAGATTTAAATTTTCAAGTTCAGGTCCATGAAGTTGAACTCCTCAACTGATTTTCTAATTGGAAATGACTCCTTGTATAGTTTTTACTTGTACAAATAAACACCAACTGAAAAAGTAAGAAAAAACACCAAATGCAGCTTCAGCACAATAAGAAATTGCACACTTTATTCTGGTACCTCGGTTTATCGCCTTCTGGGAATAATTTTACCATAGACTGCTCCCTTTTAAAACCAAAAAAGGTTCCACCTTCCCCAAGGTAACAATTATTCAATCAATCAGCTTTAGTATTCAGTAAACATCTACATGCAATATATTAACTATATAATACTGATATTATACATACATTATACATTTCAATTTACAATTCAATGAAAACTTTGTACAAAATACTACTACTTTGTTACAAAGTTATATTACTATCTAAATGTATTCCCCTAGGGCAAAGTGTCCTATAATTAATGATCATTATGCATCCAAACACATTAAGTTTTTCCCTGAAACTATCTCCGCAATCCAAAAAGGGGTGCACCAATACACTCAAAAACAGTGTGCCCCCCCCAATCCCTTATGTGCAGACATAAAGTGGTTGGCTACAGGACTATTTTCACTTTGTCTTCCAATATCCCCCAAGTGCTGCACAATTCGAACCATCACTTTCCTTTTTGTTTGTCCAATATACAACCTCACCTTCTGATATCCACACCCAATTATATACATAACCCCTGAAGAGTTACAACTAAAAAACTCCATAGCTTTTTAAATCTTTCCTTTGATTTTCCATCCACTTAAAATTTTGACCCTGCAGCACACCAAACAATTACCACAAATTGTGTGTCCTTACTGTATCTGTTAAACTACCATACCATCACTATTCGACAATTTTTTTCAGATTATTATATCTACCATATGAGAAGGCAATGTGTTTGGGAAATAAATGTCCCATCATCAAATCATCACATACCATATACCAAGATGCACTATTTTTCCAAAACCTTGGAAAACAGAGAAAATTTGGTACCAAAAAATATTCTGTTCTCCCTATTACATTGTCGCATATCCCTATGGTATTCACCTAATACCACTCTATTAGATCTCTTACCCTCACTCAAAACCAGATTCCTAGCTTCCAATAAAACGGGTTCAGAATACCATGTACAACCAATCTATTCTGAACCTCATTCAGATATCTCTCCTTCAAATTTACATCCAATGTAGTATTATAAATTCTCCTAAATTCCCCATAGGGTAGGGACCTGATTAAATCGGGTGCATGCATGCTATCTGCATGCAAAAAGTTATTAACAGAGGTAGATTTCTTATAGAGTTTAAAATGAACCCCATAATCACTACCTAAGTACAATTCTACATCCAAAAATGTTATAGTTTCGAGCTTAAATAGTAAGCGAATTTCAAACCATGAGTAGTATGATTGTGTTCCATAAAAATCCAAAAATTTACTTTGTTCACCTCTACATACACATATCAAAAAGTACTCTTTACAATACATGAATTGACTTCTTAAATTCACCCATATAAATAACAGCATAAGTTGGGGCATAAGAAGCCCCATAAGTTGGGGCATAAGATGCCCCTATTGCTGTCCCTCATTTTTGCAAAAAAAAAAATCTCTTTTCCCATCTAAAATAATTATGGGTTAGGCAGAACTCTAACAAAGACAATAGATATGAAGTGCGAGGTCCTTCCCCCATTACCTTACTCACTGCTTTCAAACCCCATCTGGTCTCAATATTAGTGTACAAAGCACTCATATCAACAGTAGCCAAAAAATAGCTTTCTTGCCAAATTAACATTTTTTGGCTTTCACATAAATCTCTAGTATTTTTAATATGTGAAGGAACCCTTGCAAAATAGCTTTTAAACTGAAAGTCCAATTTTTTTCTCCCCACATTCTCCATAAAGAACTTATTCCTGCTATTATGGGCCTACCCGGGGGGTGGGGGGTGGATAGCTTTTTGTGAATTTTGGGGATTGCATAAAATTTTGGATCTCGGGGTTCCTTAACCAACATCTTCACATCCTTACTCCCCAAGAAACCAAGTCTTTCCCCTCTCTCCAACATTTCACATAATTCTAAATTAATTTGCTTAACTGAGTTATCAACAAGCTTAGTATAATTGTCATTTTCATAGATCAAATCATTTACCATTCTATCATACTGTGCCTTATCCAAAATAACCCAGTTTCCACCTTTATCAGCCTTCTTAAAGACATATCTACTCAGTAATGAATGTGCCTGTTGTAAATCATACCATTCATCCTTGGTTAGATTATATTCTGTCCCTGATTTCAGAAAGGCATAAAACTCGTGTTCAACTTTCTTAAATAATGTGCTTTCAAACATATTAATAACAATCGAATTCTTTGGTGGCATAAAATTACTCTTATGGGCAAGCATTGGAATACTTAAACGACCATATCTAGTAAAGAAACCATTCTGCTCACAGATCTGTATTTCCCCTACATCTAATTCCCCCTCCCCCATAATTTCACAAAATAAATCAGTTTCATGTATGCTTAAGTTCAACAAAGCATCATCAACATTCTCACCCATCAAAATATTATCGCTTTTTTTCTGAAAAAATACTTTTAAATTTAACTTACTGCAAACGCGTTTTATATCCAAAATTAAATCTGCCAAACAGGGTATTCTGGTTGGGACAATTTTGCCCCCTTTAACATTTTCAGAAAGACAAAAATAAGAGAGGTTAACAATTTGTAGCTGTTCCAAACTTTGCCCCCCCCCCCCATTGTTACATTTGAAGTAGGAAAACATACGGAAGACTCCACAGAGTCCATATTCTCAAACAAACAAGAATTAGGAAAATTAATAGTTCGTAACTGTTCAGAAGTTAGTCACTCAAGTCCTAATTGTAAGTATGGTAGAACATACCCTAGACTCCTCAGAGCTTGCATACACTATTATTTCTTGTTCTACCTCTCTGTTTTTTTATTTTTTTTTGCTGTTGACATTGTGTGATTGTCCTTGTTTGGGAGATGAAATCAGGTTCACTCTGTTTTTTTTCAAGGTTTAAAATATCTCCTTAACTGCATATCCTCAAATGACATGCTTTTTTGCTGGAAAAAGTCTCACCCAATGATACTGCTGAATCTGGTCATTCCTTGGGTCTTGAAACACCATTCATGACCTTCGACCGACCCGGACGTCCTTGCTGTTGCCAGGAATATACCATGTTATTGTCAAAGTCACTGATGTCTCGGTTCAGCTTTTTTTCTTCTGTTCCAACACATTCTGCTCTGCCTGTTGCACTTTAATTTTTATGTCATTCACAATCTCCTTAGATTTCCGCTCAGACACCTCATGTATCAAGGCACCCTGTAATTCCACAATATCCTTACGTAACTTGTCCACAGAAAGTTCCATTTAATCAAAATACGGAGACAAGTTAAGAGTACAATTAAGGGCTGCTTGCCTCCATTCAGCCAAGTCGACCTCTTCCTCCATAAATTCCCCGGCAGGTAAGCGATCAATACGCAGATCTCTAGTAGTAATGTTCAAAGACACATATTTCTCTAAAAATTTACTATCACAGAATAGAGTCACCTCTTTTAACAGTAACCGTTCCAAATGGTTAAATCGCTCGGTTTGACCGTTATCAGCAGTAAGAAGCCACGGATCTCTGGAAGATAGCTTTAGTTCTCTTTCTTGTAGAATATCCACAAAAAGGACTACATTTGAAGTCCCTGATACCGCTGAAGCTTCCATATTGGCCAAAGCAACAGACCAAATCGTAAAAATAAACACCAACCAAAGAACTAAGAAAAAAAAAACACCAAATGCAGCTTCAGCACAATAAGAAATTGCACACTTTTAGTGCCTTCTGGGAATAATTTTATTATCACAGACTGCTCCCTTTTTTACACAAAAAAGGTTCCACCTTCCCCAATTAAAAATTACTCAATCAATCAACTTTAGTATTTAATAAACATCTACATGCAATATAGTAGCCATATAATACTGATATTATACATGCATTATACATTTCAATTACAATTCAGTGAAAAATCTTTGTACAAAATACAAATACTTCATTACAAAGTTATATTACTATCTAAATTCATTCCCCTAAGGTAAAGTGTCCTATAATTAATGATCATTCTGCATTCTAACACATTAAGTTTTCCCTGAAACTATCTCCCCCATCCAAAATGGGCACTCCAATACACTAAAAAACAGAGTGTCCCCCGATCCCCTATGTACAGGCATAAAATGCTGAAGCTGCATTTGGTGTTTTTTTCATAGTTTCTACTTGTGTATGTGTGCATTTTATCTTTGCCTAGTTTTATATATATATATATATATATATATATATATATATATACATATATATATGTCCACAAACTCATATACGGTAACAGGAAAACAGGTTGGCTTCACAAATCTCCAAAGACCAATAACGAAAAAACTTAGTTAAAAATGATACGAGACTATCAAAGTAACATAAAACGAACGTTCTTTATTTAGTACAGTTAGCTCATCAGACTGCATTTAAAACAGAACTTCACAGTCATTTATAGCACACCCAATTAACCCCCTAAATTGCGCATTCACATCCATTAAACAATGTTTCAATCAACAAATCAAATGTTAAGAACCTTGATGTAAAGGGAGAATAAAAGTGTAACAAAAACATGTATTTAAAACCATGCTTTAAAACTTTAAAACCAAAATTCATAATATTTATTTTTACACAAAGGAATGCATTCAAAATAAATTATTTAAAAATCATGGACCTTAACATATATATTAGATGTGTATTAAATATCTGTCTATTGTAAATTTCTTATACCTGAATATTTTCATTATATATTATTTCTTTGTGCCTTTCTTTAATCTTCGTTTTTTTAACATGGTTTGTAGACTAATCTTGTCATTTAGACCGGGTGGGTAGTCTGCTTTGAGGCGTATTATCCATCTTAGTTCTATTTCTAATGTAAAATTCTCTAAATCCCCACCTCTAATACTAGTGTTAATATGTTGTACTGCACAAAATGTAAATTTATGCATGGGACCTGCCACCTTACAATGCCTAGCTAATGCATTGTGTTCCTGTCCAGTCCTGATATGACATAAATGTTCCCTTATCCATAGTCTAAATTCCCTATTCGTCTTACCTATGTAAAACGCAGTGCATGCATCGCACTGAGCCAAATATATCACATTTACACTCCTGCAATTAGTGCCTGTAATAAAAAAGAATTCTTTACCAACATTAGGGGGCTTAAATGAATAATTCATATTTATGAAACTGCACTGGTTACATTTACCACATGGAATAGTATTGTGGGTCATCATCCTCTGTTCTGGGGTAGATTTGTGACAAAGCAACCTCTTCAGATTCTTTTTGTTCTTATACTTGAATCTGGGTTTGCTTCCTACTAATTTCACAATTTCTTCCTCTGCTTCTAATATATCCCACCGTTCTTGTATTATTTTTCTAATGTTACCTACATCAGTAGTGAAATAAATGGGAATAGTCTCCCATATTTTTACTATTATTAAACCCCTTCGCCAGCACTTCATGATCCATGTGATTACTTTTACTAGAAAAATACGGGCATGCTTTGGTCTCCCTTAGTTTAACGGAGGTCTCAATGGCTTTCTCAATCTCACTCCTGTCATATGACCTGGTCTGTAGCCTATGGCTCAACCCTTCAAGCTCATCTCTGAAACCTACCTCCGTGGGGTTCAACCTAGATGCTCTCATGGATTGACTTAGGGCCACATTCTCAAAAACATGCCTGGGATGCATGCTGGCCCTATGCAGGAGTGTATTCCTATAGCATTTTTTCCTATGAACTGAGGTATTTACTATTCCATTACTTAACCTCATGATGTTAACATCCAAAAAGGAAACAAAATCTCTAGACGAGTTAGAAGTAAATTTCAAAAAATCCACTGAATTATTTATAAAAACTTCAAATTCCTTCAATTCCGTTTCACTACCTCTCCAAACCAAGAAAAGGTCATCTACAAACCTTTTGTAAAAATTGATATGCTGTTTAAATAACTCTGAAACAAAAAGTTTTTCCTTCTCCCAGTCTGCCATCAATTGGCACAGCTAGTGCCCATAGCCACGCCATCATTCTGTATATAAATATCCTTATCAAAAATGAATACATTATTCTCCAGAATAGTTTCTAAAAAGAGTGCTATTAAGTCCACCAGTTTGCTGTCCAAAGACGCATACTTCTTCAAATAATTCATAACCCATGAAACCCCTCTATCATTTGGTATAGCTGTAAACAAACTATTTACATCAAATGTGACAAAAATGTATTCATCTTCTTCATCTAACTTAGAAATATATTCATAAAACTCTAACAAGAATTCCTTGCTATCCTTTAAAATACAAGAATTATCTTCTACAACTGGCCTCAAGTAATATTCAACAAATAAGGAAAATGGTTCAGTTAACCAGCCTTGTCCCGATACTATCGGTCTCATCGGGGGGTTATATAACTCTTTGTGAACTTTAGGGAGGCCTTTTAACACTGGTATAAGTGGATTTTCAACTTTCAAATATTTGGAGGTGGTCTTATCAATGACATTACTTTTAAATAAGTCATCAATCATAGCGTGTACTTGGTGCACTTTTTTCACTACATCCTCTCTATTCAATTTGCTATAGGACTTCACATCACATAGTAAAAGATTTACATTCTTTTTATAATGCTCATCATCCATTACCACAATGGGCCCACCTTTATCTGCAGATGTAATAATAATCGAATTGTCATTCTTTAAACTCTCCAAAGCTTGTTTCTGTATCGAGTTTAAATTATTCCTATTATGAAATCTCTTAACATTCTTATTCCTACTATCATAATAATTGTGTAAATCATTTTCAATTAATCTAGAGAACGTCTCTAAGACTGGATGTAATATAGGAACATATGTACTAGTAGGTTTAAAAACTTGCAACGATTCCCCTGTTTCATTATAACCATAGTCTAACTTGAGCTGTACATTCCGTATAAATAACTTAACATCAATGATTGAGTCAGAAATCTCACTATTTTGACTGGGAATAAAGTTTAACCCTCTACTAAGTACCTGTTCTTCATGTTTATTTAACTGTCTCTGGGACAGATTAATTACAATGGATTCATCTTTTTCCCCCATATTTTCTTCAGTGTAGGGCCTTCCACTTCTATATCCGAAGTCTTCCGTTTCTGTCGGCCCCGACTCATGGACAGAGTCCTCCCTCTGAAATATATATATAGTTTACTATACGAATGTTAGCTCAACATTGGTCCAACATTTACAATGTCGACCTTAAATAGGTTCATAGGTAGGTACTAGGCTATCGGCCCTGGGGCCTATACAAGCCCAGCCAAAAAGGTACCCTGGCTTTTGCCACCCAAGAAAATTATTTTCCTGTGCCACTGTCGAGCAGAGCCACAGAGGTGATCATCAAGATTTTTTCTTGAAGAGTGCTAATGAGGAGCTTTGTTTGATATAGATAGGTAGTTTATGCCAGAGTATGGGAAGTCTCTGGGACAGGAATCTATCCCTCCGGCATGTTCTGTTTATTGTGGTGACAAAGTTTAGGTCCCTAGAGCGTGTAGCTCAGACAGATTAGGATTTCTTTAAGTGGAGCATGTCCAACAGCTCTGGGTTTGACATAGCTTTGTATGTTAGGCAGAGATCACCTCTGAGTAGGTGATATGCGACGGAGTAAAGCTGGAATTTTTTGAGATGGTCTGCGTAGGGCATCTGTTTGAGGCCAATAATCCTCTTTGTGAGGTATTTCTGCAGCCTTTCCAGTTGTTGTAGATGTCTTGTGAGGTACATACCAACAGGGGCGTTGTACTCTATAATGGGTCTAATGAGTGATGAGTAGAGGGGAACAATGACCTTTTCTTTTTCTGGATGAGAAACCTTTTGTGATGAGGTATGCCACATAGAAGGATTTCCTGACTACTGTGGCAATGTGATCAAAGGAGAGACTACTGTCCACCTGTGTCCCAAGGTCTCATCACACTTTCAGTGTTAAGTACACTACCGCCTATGTTGTAGTTCATGGGTACAGAGTTTTTACCAAAGGGGATGACAGTGCACTTTTTGACATTGAGCTTGAGGCCATAGCTTTGACACCAGGCATCTGTCTCAGTGAGGCCCTTTTGTAGGAGTTTCGATTATGGCTCCTAGTTTGCAGTCATCTGCGAACTTCGTTAGCCAAAGACCTTCTGTGTTAGCTTGTACTTCAGAGAAGTAGATACCAAACAGGAGAGGATCCAGGACTGAACCCTGGGGTACTGCACTTGTCACTGGTCTGCAGTCAGATTTTGAGTCTGCTACTTTCATTGTGTGGGTTCTGTCAGTGAGCCAGTTGGCAACCCATCTTGTGACATAGAGATTTATATCTAGTTTAGTGAGTTTATCTATAATTCCAGAGTGGGGGATGGTGTCGAAAGCCGTGGCAAGATCTAGATAGGCTGTGTGAACCACCTTACCCTTGTCTACGGCTTTGGTGACTGCCTCAAAGAAGTCTATCAGGTTTAGGAGACATGATCTGCTTTTACAAACCCGAACTGGGTGGGGTCCAGAGTTTGGAGATTACCAATGTCTTTCTTTATAAGTTCCATGATGATACGTTCCATGGCCTTGCAGACCAGGCTCGTCAGGCTAATGTAGCGGTAGTTCCTGGGGTCCGTGGTGACTCCCCCTTGTGGAGTGGGATAACCGTCGCTGTGCGCCATTCAGCAGGCACAAAGCCTGAGGTGAGGCTATGATTGAACATGGTACTTAGGTGGGGTGCCAGTTCGTTCTGTAGTTCATGTAGAATGCAGCATGGGATGTTGTCTAGTCCCATGGATGCTGTGTACATGGCTTTGGAGAGTGTGGTTTTACCTGTGCAGCCGCGATTACAGGAACTTTGCATTCTTCCGGTATAGAGATGGGCTCTTTAGGGGGTGAGAGGGGGGTAAAGTTAGCACTGAACCTATATGCCAGGATGTTGGCAATATCAGTTGGGTCTGTATATTTAGTGCCATTGTGCTGTAACTCAGAGCAGATCTGAGTTGCCATTGAGATTCCTGACATAGCTATAGAATGCTTTGTGGTTGTCTTTAGAATCAGTGGCAAATTTGTTTTCATAACTAGCTTTGAAGGATTTTATCAGGGATCGCAGCTTATTACTGAGGCTGACCAGGGAGCTCCTCCACTCATGGGATTTTACTCTCTTTTGCAACAGTTTCTTCCTTCTGTTGTACAGTTTGTTTATGGCAGGGGACCACCAGATTGGCTTCCTTTTCTAGGAGGATAGCGTCTTGGTTGTGTTTGGGATAGCACGATCCATGCACTTATGTAAGTGCTTATAAAGTGCAATTGTGTAGGATTCAGTAGTCGGAACTGTATTGTCCATCTGCATGGGTGTCATGAAGTTCACCACTTCTGTCTTAAGAAGCATAAAGTTGGCTTTGGAGAAATTTTTTACCGTGGTTTCCTTAATGGGGGGTGGGGGCAAGATGTGGATATCTAGGGTAATTAGCTTATGGTCAGATCGGACCAATGAGGCATTGACTTCAGGTGTGGAACACCGATCACTCATGTTGGTAATGACTAGATCTAGGATATTGTTGTCCCTTGGTGGGGGTGTGGATAAGTTGATCCAGGGCATTGGAGTTTATGAATTCCAGAAAGTGTTGAGCGAAGGAGTTGGTACATGAGTAGTTTTCCCAGTTAATGATGGGGTAGTTGAAATCACCCATTATTAGGGTGTTTGGTTGAACCCTAATATTTTCCAGTACATCAAGAAAAGAGGAGTGGGAATCCTGGGGCATGGTGGGTGATCTGTAGCAAGCTACAATTTGGATTGCAGTTTTGCCCAGAGTTAGTTGCACTTGGATAACCTCGGCTGCATTATGCTGAGCAACTAGCCTGGAGGTGTGGATATCCTTAATGAATATGGACACACCTCCACCTTTGGTGTTCCGGTCCAGGTTACATGGCTGAAAAGTGTGGTATGAGTTATAGCCTGGTAGTGCAGGGGTGCTCTCTCGAGCCTTGAACCAGGTCTGAATGCTGAATCCAAAATTCCGAATAGTAACCCACAGCGAAACTGAATACATCAAACTCCATGGTTCGATATATTCGACACAGCAGTAGGTTACGTCACTCACCTCCTGCTATGCACAGTAACGTACCGTTGAACTCTACATTCAACAGTACATTAATTGTACTATTTTGTAGGAAGGGCTACACCCCAATGCACCCCCCACACCCCCTGCACATTAAATATACCAACTCCGAGATCGCACTACAGTGAGGAATTGGGCTAATTCCCTGTTCCTCACTGAAGCATAAAGTCTTGGTACGTCACTTGCTGAAAGGTCGAGTCAACCATGCAACTCGACTAAATGTGGTCGACCACTCTTGATTCAGTTTCCTGCCCCTTGGAAACCGTGATTTCGACAATCAGCTGTTCGACTAACTGCCATTCAGGTAAGTGATTGCAAACCTATATATATATATATATATATATATATATATATATATATATATACACACACATGTATGTACATGCACAAACAAACAAGACAGAGAGCGGCATATGTACATTTATGAAGTTTATATTTGGATTAGTTATAACACTTGGATGATGCAAGTGAGCTCTATAAATGAAAATTATGAGGCCAACTCTTTGTTAAATGTTGTCATCTTACTTTATTCAGTGTTTTACAGTGGTATTTATTATTATGGTACTTGATAATATTGTTTGAATATGTGCAAAGTGTATTTGATGGTGAGGCTATGAGAAGGCAGTTGTATTCAAGTTGGGAGAACAGAATATCTTTGGCTATGGCTGTTTGGCAGACTTTTTAGTAATAAATGGGGAGATTGTATTCACTCAAAATAATAGAGAGTTAGTCTTTTTACAGGTCTTGTGGAGAGAGAAATGTTACAGGAGTGGTCAAGGCAAATGCCAAGGTACTAAAAGCATTTTCTATGGGATTGTTGCCATGGTTGTAGAAAAACACTGGGGCCAGATTCCAAAAAAAGGTGCTCTCAATGTAAGCCTGCCCAGATTCCAAAAAAACTGCTTTCAGTGTAAGTGACTTACTTTGGTTTAAGACTTATCTATAAACAGGCTTACTACAGGGACCAAATTCTAAAACAGCTGCTGTTAGAGTAAGTGGTCACTTACACTGAGAGCAAGTCCTTCGGAATTGGGATCATAGTGGGGTTTTTTTGTGTTTTTTTAAGCTTTACTTTGGTGCCAAAAATCATGGTTTTGGTTTTGTTAGATATGAGGAGGCAGCTTTTGTTATAGAAACAGTAGAAAACGGGAAGGATATCTGCTTGCAGATTTTTCTTGAGGCTAGGGAGTGAGCTGTTTATGTTAAATAGTACCATTTCATCTGCACAGAGTAGGAGAGGAGATACAATTTATTTATAAACAGTAGAGGAACAATTTTGGAAACTTTTGGTACTCTCTTTTTGAAGGCTGACTAGGAAATAGTATGAAATTTTGATGGAAAAGCAGCAATTGATGAAATAGTTTTCAAACTAATGATGTTTTATGTCTAATCAGCGCATACCCCATTTACCAATGTTTTCCTGTGTCTTGTTATTTATTTGTTTCTTTTTACTATTTCACATTTATTTTAATGGTTTGTGGGGCATTTGGTTATTTATAGTAGTGAAGTGCAGAAGAACATGTTTTATTCATCACTATTATTTTAAGAATGAATTAGGAGAATAGAGCTGCGGTCTCTGTAAAAAAAAAAAAAAAAAAGAAAAAACTTTTTGAGAATGTAGTTTATGTTAGCAGTGACCAGTTGGGGAGGTTGATTAGGCTATATTTGAATAAATGTGGCAGGTTTGCCATTTAGTATTTGATAATTCAGAGTAAGATATATTATTCACAGGGTGCTGCAAGCATCTGGGGAGTTATTTCAGTGATCATTACCATTTATTTAAGGAGTTGCTTCAGGTTGTAGCTGGGAGTTATCTATTCTGTGTCAGGTTTAGCTAAAATGCATGGTTTGAACAAGGGCTGCACTTTGACAAAACTTTTCCTTGGCTTTCATTGCACTGAGGTTATTCTGCAGTTCCTGACAGATCCCGTGGTTGCTCGAAGGCTCATGGAGGACATCAACTGACAATTCTTTATTTTATGAGGTAAATAGATTTTTTCACCTGGGGAAAAGTTTCATGAGTTTCTGTGTTCTTTTTTCATCTCAAATGTTGGGTTTTAATGTGGGGCGTGTTTAACATGAATCATTTACTGAAGATGTATTTTTTCTCTCTCTCTTTTTCCTTTAGGTATTGTGGACCTGACCCCATGCATGGTTAAGAAGTTATATGAGAGGTATGTTTATTTTCTTTTACTTGGAGTTGGGTGGGCATTTTTTTCTTGTGGATGAGAAATGGGAGTTCATTTGGTCACTGCACTAACACCCAAATGGGAGTTAATTTGGGTGTTAGTGCAGTGACCATTCAATGAACTCTGCCTTTCTAGAATAAATGTCACCATTTTTTTTCATTTCAGCTGTTATAATACGTCTGCTTATAGTGTATTATGTACTTTTACATTGACTGCAAATGCTGTTTCTGACAGGTCTAACAGAAAGTGAGCAGTGCATGAATTCTTGCAGTTTCCTACAAATGAGACGTTGCATAGATTGCAGTTAATGTGCTTTTTCAAAAACAAATTGTATCATATGTTTCACTGCAGTGCATTTTGTGGTTCTATTGTCATTACTAATGAATTGTGTTCTGAGAGCAGGTATATACAGTTTAAAGCTCATTCTGTTTCGGCAAGGATGGGGTTGCTTTTGATGTGGTTTTGTTTTATATATCTTGTGTGAGTGTGCATGTTTGCAGCACTTCAGTATTTACGCAGTCTTGTAGTATTGAATGGTTTGGGATCATGCAATGTCATGTTTAATGCACAAATGTTTGGACAGTAGACAGATTTTTGTGACTTGGTAGGTTGGGAATAAATGTTATTTATTAGTATTTTGATATGCTATTATTTTAGTAAGTAAAAAGTACTGGATTAAATAGGCAGATTCCAAATAACTTAACCATTGATCAACTCTCCACAAAGTGTATTCTGAAACAGTCAAATCATTTTTTCTGTTAAGAACAAACATTTGGTAACCACTGAACTGTAGTTCACTTCGTCATATACTTTAGTCCTGCCTTGCTAGCAGTTATTGACTTTAAACAATGGTAGAAGGAAGCATCTTAGATTCTTGAAGACGGTCTGATGGAGGAATTGCTCTTCAGTGGGACAATCTTGAATATGTTTTTGGAACTACATCAGTAGCTGTTTGCTGTTATTCCTGAGTGATTCCATCCAGTAGCAGAACCAAAACACAGGGTATTCAAAAATTAGATAACTGATTTTATGCTGTGGTTCTTAATCCTAGGTTTTCTGAAAATGACCCAACGTGAATACCGAATCTGTCACAAAGGATGCTTTGGAGAAATATTGTGCTGTTAGTAAAATAAAAGAAATTCAAACCCCAGGAAATTCACTTAAGACTGCATAGGCTTAAATGGAGTATGTGAAAACCTACTGCAAAGTTGTCTACATAGAAACCTCCGGGTGATGACATTAATCATGCACATCATTAAGCTGATTTTATGAATGTACCACATCTCCCCAGTCTGGAAAAAAGCAGCAGCAATCCTGACTTCTCCTGATTCTTGATCTGAAGCCTGAGAAACTTCTACAGGCCACTGAGGAACTAGGGAGAGGAAAGGCAGTGACACCAGTTTTCAGGAAAACTTTATAAAGAATTTTCTGTTTTTACACCTACACTCCTCCTGGTCTATGGACAGGAATAAGGATGGTGTTAAGGTACCTATATCATTACTTGTTTTGAGAAGAGCTTTGATATAATTGATGGTGACTTAAATGCTTCTAGTACTGATTGATTGGCCAATACTTTTGTCATCCAATAAATTGGAAAACAGGATCTTGAGTGAGAGTACCTTTTGGGGATAGTCACAGATTGCAACTGATAATACTAGAGGCAGTAAAGTACCGAATGTAGTCTGGCTCCCTAAATTAAAAATGAATAATATCTTCAGAGCTAGGGAACCACATTTATCAAAAGATAATGAAAGGGTGTAATTTAAAAAGATCTATATATCAGATCAGACAAATGAACTTCTACAATGGGACTGGGACTCTGCAGTGAAAGGTGAAAATACTTGCAAAAAATGGGATTTTTTTTATAGTCAAATGGACAGTCTTCTTGATTGTTTTGTTCCGTTTTTTTTTTTTTTTTTTTTTGTTACATGAAGGTAGTATTTTCAAATCAATGTGATGGAGTAAAAAACTTGAATCAGACAGAAGAAAAAAGGAAGGATTGTTTAGGCACTTCAGGGCTAATCCAGCAGTGACAAACAAGTCTGTTTATAACCAACTTGTCACTGCTGGATGAGCTAAGAACCTTATTCCATCAGGGTGATGTAAAAATCTTTTTTGGCATTTACTTCTCTGAAGTCAAGGCCAATGTCAAGGGCCTCTGGAAGATTAAATTTGCAGACAATTGCAAATTAGGAGCTGTCAAAGAGTTCCCCACTAACACTAATATTATCCATAAAGGGCTGACACAGACAAATAAATTGTGTCAGAGCCATGAACTAAAATTAAATGTGAAGAAATGCATCAGGAAGTCATCCACCCCTGATAACTATCATACTGACAACACACCCCTAAGAGTTGATTAAGTAGTCAAGGACAGAGACACAGTAATTTAGCCTTTGATCATCATGTGTCTATAGCAGTGAGGAAATCATTTTATGTTGTGCAACTTATAAACAAAGGTATGGCATCTATGTCTACGGAGGTCATTGTTCCACTTTATTCAGCTTTCATAAGGTGCAATACTGAGTACAATGCCCCCATTTGTGTGTATATAACCAGCAACAATTTTAATACATCCATAGAGGTTACTAACAAAGGATATAGGGCATAAGTAATATGTCAGATGCAGACCACCAAAAAGCCATATCCCTGTATTCGATCTCCTACAGGCTGAGGGAGAGCTATGCCTGGCATACAGGGCATTGATGGATCCTACCCTAATGGGCCTCCTGCATATCCACAAAACAAACACCAGAATTACCCAATCTAAAGACTTAAACCTTGACTGTGATATAAAATGAACCTGGTGCAGTGACAGGTATGTATCCCAGAAACTACCCCTTATCTGAAACAGCTCCCCATCCATGTGAAGAAGAGTTCCTCCTTAACCCAATTCAACTATAACTTGGACAACTGGATGTGGAAAGAACAGTTGTGTAAAATCTTACCATAACCATAGATGTTCTTCTCTTCCATGTTGCAGTATTCTTGTGTGGGGATTTCCTGCCTTCAGGCGACTCGTATGTCGGCTCCTATACAAAAGCTTCAGCTTGGCTGTTGCAGCTGCGTGGGACGTCACACGTAGGGCCATAAACCAGGGACCTTGTGTGTGACGTCTGCACGCACAATCCTCAGAACTTGAAGCTAAGCAGGCAAGGTAGATGGCCCAAATGGATAGGTTGCTAAAGGTGGCATGTATAATGCCCCAGGTCTCTTCTGTAATGGACAGAGGCATCAGGGAGCAGTTAGATTGGTAGAGTCTGTGAGGGGGAATGGTGGGTGGGAAGGAATACTGCAACATGGAAGAGAAGGACATCTATGGTTATGATAAGATTTTACACAACTATTTTATGTCTTTCTATTCCTATGTTGCAGTATTCTTAGTGTGGGAGAGTACCACAGCTTAGTGTGATGATAGGGTGGCGGATGCAAAAGATGATTCTACAAAGCCTTGTAGGATTGCCCTGGCAAATCTTGCACGTGCTTTGGAGATTTGGTCCAGTTTGTAATGTTTGGTGAAAATGTGTATAGTGGACCATGTAGCTGCTTCCATAATGGAAGCTGTGTTCATGCCATTTGTAAGGCCTTGGAAGTGACCACTGCTCTTGTGGAGTGTGCGTTAACCCCAACTGCTGGAGCTTTTCCATGGTGTGAGTAGCAGAAACCGGTTGCCTTTCTAATCCAGGATGCAATGGTCTGTTTGGGGAGTGCCTTGCCCAATGCCCTGGGGTGGAAAGATATAAAGAGTTGTTTGGATTTCCTAATGTCTCTAGTCTTTTCTATGTAAATCTCAGTTGCCTGTGGACATCTAGGGAGTGGAGTATCCTGTCTTCTTGGTTAGTGGGAGAGGGGAAAAAATTGAATAGGTGAATGGACTGATTTAGAGACAAGTCACGGACTACCCTGGGCATGAAGGAAGGGTTAGCTCTCAGAGTGACCCTGTCCTTATGAAAAATGGTGTAAGGTAAGCATGCTATTAAGGCTTGTAGCTGGGAAACCCTTCTAGCAGACATAATAGCCACTAACAGTACTATTTTCCAAGTACAAAACTGTAGAGAGGTTGTATTAGCAAGCTCAAAGGGGGGGCTGGGTGAGTTTTTCCAGGATGAAGTTCAGGTCCCATGGAGGAGGGATAGGCTTCTTAGGTGGTCTGATGTTTAAGACTCCTTTAAGGAAGAGTTTCATATATAGCCTGGCTAACAAGGGAGGATCTAGAGGTAAGCAGGCTGATAATGCGGAGAGGTGCACTTTCACTGATGAGTAGGAAAGCTCACCCTTTATAAGTTGACACATATACGAGAGGACTGGGGGGTATCAGCCTCGTAAGGGTCTCTTTCCTGTCCCAGACACCACTGAGTAAATCTTTCCCATTTAGCAAGCTATGATTTTCTAGTAGTGGGTTTCCTGGCCTCCCTCTGGACTGATAGCACATCCTCTGAATAGTGGTGTCTGAATGGGGTTAGTAATTTATCACCCACAGAGTCAGGGATGGCATTTGCAAGTGTGGGTGTAGGCGAGTTTCTTTGTCTTGTGTCAGAAGGTCCACCTTGTGGGGTAACTTGTGGTGATTGCCCTTGGCTAAGTTGCATAGAAGGGGAACCAGTGCTGCTTTGGCCAGTAGAGAGTCAATATCTAGATTTTTGGTTTGTCCTACCAGATTTTCAGAAGGACTTTCTGAATCAGAGGAAAAGGGGGGAAGGCGTACAGGGAACTTCCCCTCCCAAGTGAAACTGAAGGCGTCTACTCTCCAGGCTTGGGGGAGTATGTCTTTGTGCAAAAAGTCTGCAGCTGCCCGTTCTGGTGGGAGGCAAACAGGTCTATTTATGGAATGCCCCACCAGTGGACTGTGTCTAGGAAGACCGTCCTGTCCAGCATCCATTCGTGTTGTGGGGATGATGTTCTGCTCAGGAGGCCTGCTTGCTTGTTGTCCTGTGAAGAGATGTAGCTGGCTAGCAGGGATAGGCTGTGCTGGGATGCTAAGTCCCAAAGTAGTAGGGCTAGCCTGCACAATTGGTATGCCTTGGTACCTCCCTGTTTGTTGATGTACCACATTAAAGTGGTTTTGTCTGTCACTGTCAGAAGAGGACCTGGTAGCAGTAGGGGTAGGAAGGTCTGAAGAGCTAAAAGAACTGCTGTCATCTCCTTTACATTGATGTGTTTGGTTTTCATGGGAGGTTGCCACTGGACTTGGACTCTAAGAGTGCAAGGTGGCTCCTCAACCTGAGTCTGAGGCATCTGTATGCAATATTTGTGTGGGTTGAGGAGGCTGCAGTGGAAGCCCCAGGTTTAGTTGTACTTGTTGGATCCACCAAATGATTTCCTTCTTTAAACAGGGAAGAAGGGAAATAATTTGTTCCAAGCGATTCAGGTGTTGTGACCAGATATTTTTGAGGTACCATTGCAGTTTTCTCATATGCATTATGGCCAATGGTAACATGGGAATGGTTGCTGCCATCAATCCCAGGAGTCGAAGCAATTGCCTTGCAGGGAATTGTTATGGCTAGGCTTGTATAGGCCCTAGGGCAGATAGCCTAGTACCAACCTATGAACCAGTGTTTGTCTGGGAGAACAAGACTTCCTGGAAGTGGAAAGTTAGAGATAGAACCTTGTCCTGAGGGAAAAAGGCTTTCATTTGTTCTGTGTTGATGCACCCTAGGAATACCTTGTCCTTGTCTGGGTTTAGGGAGGACTTCTTGAGATTTCGAGTGAACCCTAGACTTTGTAGTAGGGACATAGTTAAGTGTAGATGTCTTAAGTGGGAATCTTCTGACTGTGCTAGGATAAGGATGTTGTTCAGATATGGGTAAATCTGGATTCCTTGGGTCCTGCAGAAGGTAATGGCTGGAGCTAGGCACTTTGTAAACACTCTTGGGGCAGTGGATAAGCCAAAGGGCAAGGCCGTAAATTGGAAGTGCAAGGATGGGCCAGAGAAATGCAGGAAACGTCTGTGTGAGGCCCTGATGGGAATGTGCAGTTAAGCATCTTTTAGGTTCAAGGTGACCATGAAAGCATTTGAGGGTAAGAGAGTGGAAAGAGACAGGATTTTGAAGGATGGTACCTGCAGGTAAAGGTTTAGGAAGGAGAGATCCTTTCGAGGGACCAGGAACAGACGAGAGTAGAATCCCTTTCCTACTTGTCCTGTGGGTACAGGCTCATTAGTGCCTTGTTGTTGCAGATCTGACAGAATTTGTGGAAGGAGATGGCATTGGTTTTTTGGGGGAAATGGAATGTCTTTCCAGGGGGGAATTTGTTTCCAGGATAGAAAGTATCCTTTTTGAATAATGGTTAATACCCATTGGTCTGTGGTGATTTTCTGCCAGAAGTGTAAACAGTGGGTAAGGCAAGCTCAGAGGGGCAGATAAGCAAGGCAGTCACGCATTATTGGGACCTCCCCTCTTCTGAAAGGGCTGTCTAGGCTGAGGAGGTGGGGCCAGTGGGCCTAGATGAGGAATGTCTTTTAGTTCCTCTTCTGGGTCTGGAGGAGGAGGTAGCAGAATGCGGGTTATGCCTCATAAAGGTAGTCTTAGCTGAGTAGTTCCTATAAAATGTGGGTATAGTGGATACCAGGAGAGGTTTAATATCCTATAACTCTTTGCTTTTTTCTTGCAGATTCTTAAATAGATCTGCAGATTGCTTTCCAAAGAGGATGTTGTGATCCAGGGGAGCATCCAAGATTTTGGACTGTAAGTCCTCTGGCAGATTCTGTAGTCTAAGCCAGGAATATCCCTTAAAGACAGATGCTGATGCTGCAGAGTGAGCAGAAGCTTGTGCAGCATCGTAGCTGCATCTTATGGAGTGTCTTGCCACTTGTAGTGCTAAGGACAATTTGGAAGAGATATCTGTTTTAATGGGACTGTCAGGAATTGAAGCCAGCATAGAGGTGGTTTGAGATACTAAGTCCAGGACATACTTGGTCATGTGTGTTTGATAGTTAATAGCTCTGAAGGCCAAAGTGGAGGAAGTGTACACCTTCTTGCCTATCCTATCCATGGATTTGCTATGTTTATCCATGGGCAATAGGGAGGCAGAAGGTAGCAACCTAGACTGTTTATCAGGTGCAGTGGCAATCACTGCTGGGTCTGCTAAGGATGGCTATATGACTGGCACCATGTAGAAATGGTCTGGGCACTTAGGTGCAGAAGGCTGTGAGTCAGGGGTTCTAGAAGCTGCAGTAAAAGCATCCAAGTATGCAGGAAGGACAGGGGGTACAGCTGAAGGGGAAAGGGACACCACTTGCAGCAGTTCAAAGTATCTTTTTTGGGTTTCTGTCATTTGGGAAGTATCCCATTTGAAATAGTCTTTTATTTTGGTGATGGTTTCACCAAATGTAATGTCTTCAGGTGGAGAATCCCCTTCCACAGAATCCTCATCAGGAGAGTAATATTACTTGACAGAAGCAATCTGGTATGCTATTCATCCGAGGAAGAATAGGTAGATTCATGTTCTTCTCCTTCCTCAAGGAGGGGAGCCATGGGAATAGAAGAAGCAGAGGTAGGCCTAGGACTTAGCAGAGGCAATGTAATTGTGGGTGAAGCAGAAGGCCTAAGGGCCATAAATGCCTGCATAAGAGAGGAGGTGAAGACCTCCCAGTCTGGAGGGGCTTCAGAGGCAGGCGTAGTATTGTTTTGTTTTCTGCTTATTTTTAGTTGGAGGCGGCCTAGAGCTGGGTTTGGCAGTGGCTGTATCCAAGGTCTAGATCCCGGTCGAAGGAACCCCCAAATGTGGTTCCCCCTCAACATCGACAGGCATTGGTGTTGAGAAAGCTCCGTGGACATGCCGGACGTCGGCTGTGCAGCAGCCTCTATGAGGGAAGTCGATGGTGCCGACAGATACGCCAAACACTGAACTCCTACTTCGGTAGTTGGCAGGGCATCCAGGTGCGAAGTGGCAGGTGATGAAGGCCTAGGCATCTTGGCCTTCTTACGTGAAGGCTCTTGGGCAGCCTCCAAAGCGGGATCCATCCTGAGAGCCAGCCATTTGAGGCTTTGGTTTTCTAAGTAAAGGTTTAAAGCTGCCATTCAGTTACGTAAGGTCTTAGGCACAAAAGATTTACAAATAGGGTGAGCGTTATGGTCGTGTTCCCGGCCTAAGCAGAAAAAGTATTTGTCATGGGCATCCTCATGGGGAATTTGGCACCCGCAATGGCACTTTCCCTTTTTAACCTGACATCAGCTGAAAGCTACAGCAACCAAGCCTAAGCAATGCAAAAGATCGGAAAATGTCAGAAATGCAAAAACCCAACGGGTTACTTATCTATAGTCGGTCCAACATCTGGAGAGCGATTGTACAATGCAAAGTCGTCTACGGCTGAAAAGTTCTGAGCATTGTGCGTGCAGACGTCACACATAAGTTCCCTGGTTTATGGCCCTGTATGTGACTTCCCACGCAGCTGCAACAGCCAAGCTGAAGCTTTTGTATAGGAGCTGATGGATGGGTCACCTGAAGGCAGGAAATACCTGCACTAAGAATACTGCAACATAGGAATAGAAGGACATCAGGAAATTCATCCCTGATTTGGCACCCACATCTCTAATGGACACAGGCAGCCGGTAAATGGTTCACCTCCCTGTTCACTACTTGTAAATATTTAATCTCCCAGTTCACTACTTACACGTTTAAGGGTACCAGAGATAGTCAGAGATTTGGGATGCATGGTTAGGCTTAATAACACCCTAGCGGTCATTAGTCTAGTACACACCTATGAATTACAAGAAATATTAGATTTTGGCTGATTTATTTATTGATTTTTTTGGGTAGATCTTCTGTAAATGATCAAAAAGAACTCACCAGTTGGGGCAGATGGATTGAATGGCTATTTTTAAGAGGTATAAGTGACTGTGTATGCCCTTGTTTGCTTTGGTTAAAACAAATTTAATTGAGGTAGGTTTTGCTCTAAAAATTTGGAAGGAGGTTATAATATGTAACTCTCCGCCCAGTTATACTATTGATGAATACAGACCAAACAGTTTGAAGTGTATCCTAGGAAAGTGTTTTGAGAGGGCACTAAGCTTATTACTTAAGCATATGTTTACTTTCTCTAATCATATATAGCAACATGGATTTATATTTGGAAGAATAAGTCTTATCTAATCTGGTGAATTTCTACTAACATGTAGTAAATGTGTTTGTCAAAGGCCTAGCTATAGACAGCCCTTGATTCAGTCCCACATTCCGTTTTTACCAATATACTGAGTAAGACATCCAAATGTGTTTGAAAAGAGATGGATTATAAATTGGTTGGTGGGTCAGAAAAATAGATTTAAATATATACATTTAAAATATGTGTCTATTAAATGTGGTGTCCCCCATGGGTTTTCAGACCTCTGTTATTTGGTTTGCTTGAGTAATTGTCTGACATCTAAACAAATTTGCTTGAGTAAATTTGCAGATGATTTAAAGGTTGGAGGCATAATAATGAAAACAGTAGATCGTCAGTGTTTGCAAAACTGTTTGGACAAGTTAACTACATGGGTACAGCACAACAATAAGAAATTTAAAAACAATGTTCTGTTGTGCACTTTAGTATTACCAAGAATTGTTATTCATATCCCTGGATAATTCTCTTTCTTTTTCTGTTAAACAAAGGATTTGCATCTCTTGCTTTTGATTCTCATGTAAACTGTGTTGTTAAGAAATGTTCTGGACAAATAAAAATATTTTTAGGACTTTTACCTCTAGGGATAGGGTTAAGTTATTTTCTGATAGTATTCGACCCATGACTGAGTATTTTGGTTTCTTTTATGTGCTGGGGATCTCACTGCTGGCTAAGCTTGAGTGTGTTTAAAGAACATTTACCAAAAATATAGATGGATGCAAATCCTTATCACATATAAAGACACTTGAAAACATTTCACTTTATTCAATAGCTTGTAGGCTATAAAGGGCTGATTTAATTTTGTTGTACAAGTGCACAAAAGATGAGGCGTTTTCTGCAATTCTGGGAGTTAGTTTTGTAAATTACGGTTTAAATACTAGGGATAATAATTTATTAGTTCACTTATCTACTGTCACTTCAAAATTGATGTCTTCATTTTTTTTTTTTTCATTTTAGGGTTGGGAGATTATGGCATACTCTACCTATAAATAATAGGTGTGCAAACAGTTTACTAATGTTTACGTTTTCATTACAAATATGGTTTAAGGATTTGTTATATACAACAGGGCCTAAATTAAAGCAAGCCCTTAATTGGCCTACTTAGGTCCCGGGCTTGAATCATTGAATCATGGCAAAGGACCCTGTTGAAGGTTACTTTGGAGTTAGGGATGTTTCTGTCAGCACTAGGACCTTACAGACTGACTTATATCCTAATCCATAACTATAAAAGAGTTTAGCATACAGGAACAAAGGTGTGTGCTGCTAATGCGCTTCATCCTGTTGCCTGGAATTTGATTCTCTCATTCTTCATTTGCTTACCATACATCTCTGATGAAATCACTTAATCAGGCAATATTCCTGAATTTAGGCACTTCTGATAGTAGGATTAACCTGTTAACAAGTGAAACAAAATAAAAACAATTATGTCTACCTTAACTGAGCAAACAGTGAACATGCTTCTTGATTTGGTGATTCACAATTAATTTGGGTTTGTTAAAGGCAGGTAAATGAAAGAAAAAGAAACATTACTTATACAGAGGGCCATCAATAGCCATAAGCATCCTTTGGTCCTTAATCTAGATGGAGAAAAGTTTTGCTATGAGAAAAACTGCAATTTATTCCAAGATTTCAGGAGATTCCATTTCCCTTAGTCATCTTCTTCTTCTTCTTTCGGCTTAGGGGTCGCCACAGCGGATCACCTGTCCGCTCATAATTGGCAGTGGAGTTTTACAGTGTCGAGTTGCCAGCCCGGCGTCCAACCTTCCACAGCAGGCACACACACTCACACCTAGGGCCAATTTAGTGTGTCCAATCCACATGCAGCATGTCTTTGGGATGTGGAAGGAAACCGGAGCACCCGGAGGAAACCCACGCGACCACAGGGAGGACATGCAGACTCCGGACAGAAGGCACCCCAGCCGAGGATCAAACCAGAGAACCTCTTGCTTTGAGGCGACAATGCTAACCACTACACCACTGTGGCCACCCCATTTCCCTTAGGCATCTATGGTTGACAAAATATTTATAGAAGAGCTTAGTAAGACTCAGATACATGAATGTAGAGATTGGGTGGTTCTCCTCTGGTTTTGAATCTGACACAGGTACCAGGCAGGGTGCTCTACAGCCCCACTACTAAATTAATTATAAAGTTTGAGACCCAAGCACAAGTAAATTTCCAGGGAGATTACTGAAGACTGCTCCAAGGGGATAAGCTCCCTTAAACTGTTCTGTTCACAGATTCCTTAGTAAGACTCAGATACATGAATGTAGAGATTGGGTGGTTCTCCTCTGGTTTTGAATCTGACACAGGTACCAGGCAGGGTGCGCTACAGCCCCACTACTAAATTAATTATAAAGTTTGAGACCCAAGCACAAGTAAATTTCCAGGGGGATTTCTGAAGACTGCTCCAAGGGGATAAGCTCCCTTAAACTGTTCTGTTCACAGATTATCCCTAACATACTTGGTAGATACAGAAACGAGTTTATTATCCCTTCTAACATTTCACGTGTGTATGTACACACACACACACACACACACACACACACACATATATATATATATATATATATATATATATATATATATATATATATATATATATATGTGTGTGTGTGTGTGTGTGTGTGTGCGCAAAACTATTAGAGGATGTCCACATATACTGAACCATACTTCACTGACAGCAAATGGTCAAATTACAAAAACATTGATCCACAAAAGATCAAAAGACAACACTAAACCAATGGTTTTTCAAGAGGGCAAACCCCCCTGAACCCTCCACACCCCCTGCTACTGTATATATACATATATATATATCAAATCAGAGATCGCACTACTGTGAGGAAAGGGTAAATTATCTGATCGTGACACACTAACCCACGCACGTTCAAGCTTGCACGGCCCAACAGCAGAACAGGAACAAACAAGAGCCAGCAACAGGTTCCCAAAGGCTTTAATGAAATAAAATAGTGTCAAAGACACAAACACTCTCCATAACCTCAAACTAGTTTCGGTGTAGTACCTTCTTCAGTGAGGATAACAACCATAATAATTACATAAGACATGCTCCTTATATATACATAAATAATTAATCAACTAATAACCAAATGGTTACCAATTAGTTACAAAATCAGATTTAAAGACATGCTTCACACTGAAACCTAACTAATAAGTAGGAATTCTTAAATGCACAAACAGTGCATGAATAATACAATTTATACAAAAATATAAATGTGAATAACAATAATATAAAGCCCAGATGTGGTGTTGAATAACTAACAAATATATATTTATATTATTAATATATATGTGAAAATACATTACAAATGGTCATTCAAACCTGGAGAAAAAAGAGCTCCCAGGTGAATAATCCAGTATTTCTCTTTCATACTTAGGACACTTTGCCAACCAGTCTGGTTGGACCTGTTGCCCTGTACTTTATCAATGGCACAAAATATAAATTTGGCAGATGGATGCTTAACAGTATGTTGATATAGTGCATTACTAATTTTGTGAGTCCGAATGTCACTACGATGTTCTCCAATTCTAGTTCGAAGGGACCTTGAGGTTTTCCCCACATAAAAAGCTTGACACTGACATATGGCTAAATAAATCACCCAGCATGTTGAACAATTGGCAAATATACGTATATCAAATATCTTACTAGTATTGGCACTAGAAAATTCCTTAGTTTTATTAATACTTAAACAGGAAGTGCAATGACCACACGGGAAAGTCCCCAACAGCTCATCACCAGAAAGGGTAAGTTGTCTGTATGTTGCACCTCCACTGTCCTGATGTTTATAGTGAGAGAATAACGTGCCCAAAGTTTTGCCCCTCCTGTAAGAAATAGAACATTAATTATTTATGTATATATAAGGAGCATGTCTTATGTAATTATTATGGTTGTTATCCTCACTGAAGAAGGTACTACACCGAAACTAGTTTGAGGTTATGGAGAGTGTTTGTGTCTTTGACACTATTTTATTTCATTAAAGCCTTTGGGAACCTGTTGCTGGCTCTTGTTTGTTCCTGTTCTGCTGTTGGGCCGTGCAAGCTTGAACGTGCGTGGGTTAGTGTGTCACTGTGTGTTTTCCTCGCTGTTGGTGTTGGCTCCCTGGCTGTTGCTGAGATGACTCCTCTCCTTTGGAATTTGGACTTTCTCCTTACATGAAGTACATTTGGATTTATTCATGCTTCGGTTTTTGAAGGCTCAAGAGTGGTGACTTTTTCTATTACAGTTTGGACTTTTTTCTTATATTTTTAAGCGTTTGGCTTCCACCAAAACGCCACGTTTCTTATGCTCCGTAATTGTCATATGGCAGCATATAGTTTGTTGGCTGGTCTATTCATATATTGAATATGAGTTTACTATAATTGTGGGGAACCATTACGTTTTTTAAGGCGTTTTTGTTTTTCACGCCATTGTTTATGGGACTTGTACTGTATGGGACTGGCTAGGTAGCATCACGGAATGTTTGCGGCAGTCATGGTTGGCTCGGTTTTCTAACAGATGTACATTTTTTGGCTTTAACTTGGCGTGCTCTTATTTTTGTGAGGACACATTCAATAACTGTTTGCAGCAACGTTTTTCAGGATTGCTACTGTTCCATCGGTGGGCATTCCAGATACGAACTTGTTGAGGCCTACGCCAGGATGGCGCCTTATCTTTGATGGCGCATTATTTAACATATTTCTACTGGATTTTCCTTTCAGATTGGGACAATTTGTGCATTGGGTTGTGATTATACTATCAGATGTGTCACAAGTATGATTCATGTGAACATTATGTTTATGTTTAACATGTTGTAATGATATATGTATGTTTTTCAATATTATTGCAATTGTGTATGGCAATTGAGTATTGGATGTTATGACCTTATTTCCTGGCCATAGGGGCAGGTATCGAATTATTTTTCGAGTTTATTTTCCAAGAAGGGTTTCACTCTCTAGACGTTTGGGGTCTAGGTGAGACACACATATTATCTATATTGACTGTTACGATATGCTTATGGCATATTTTTTGTGAATGGGTATAATATTGTGTGTGCTTGGAACATTATATGTCCTTTTTCAGCCTAGGGTATTGCTAATACGAACTTGCAGAGTCCGTCGCTATGATGATGGTTGCTTTTGGATGTCATACTATTTAACGAATTTCTATTCGATCTATCCCAGATTGGTATTTTGTTAATTGGGCTGTGATTATACAGTCGGATGTCTTATTGGAGTCAGAAGGGTTATATGTGAATGTCATGTTTGGGCTTATATGCTCTAAGAATACATGTACTCTTCTCATATGTAATTGATATTCGGTATTATATGTTATGACCTTATTTTTTGTAATAGGGGTTGATATATAATTACTTTTCAGCCTAATTTTGTGGGGCTTGTTTTCAAGACACCGGGGGCTTTTGTGATAGTTCTATACAAATTGTACTTATTATTATAACAATATGTTAACATGACTGGTTGATTATTAGGTACAATATTGTGTGAGTTTTGTATATCACAAGTCCTTTAGGCCAGATATATGTATATTTTTACAATGAAAATGTCTCTTATATCATATGGGCCTTGGTATATTATGGTAATTATGTACAATTGTTATACAAGGACTACATAATAGGGTAATCATACATTATTATGGTATATGTGTGCTTAACCCTATGAGTTTGGGTATATTTGGTTATTTGATCACATTTATTGTGGTCATGCCCATTATTTTATAGACATTTTCATTTTTGTAACATTATGACTGTTTCTGGATAGGACTTTATTAATGTCAGCTATTATTAGTGATGGACTCTTATTGAGTTGACAACATTTGGTTCAGCACATCCTTTTGCACTATTATTATTCTATGGCCATTTTAGTTATGGTATGAGAATATCTTTATGGAGTCATTTGATTTGGGCTCTTTTAGAGAATTTTTTTCTACGCTTTGAACTTATGTGTTTTGGCATATGTTAATGATTGCATTACATGCTTGGTCTACTCTAGGTAGTGACAAATTTATATATTTTTTCTTATATTGTCTACACAAAAATTTTTTTGGACTTGACAATCACAATTGGACATCTTTTGAGCATGATATAAGGCATGTTCTATAGTTTAATTTTCTATCTCAGTGTACGGGGGATGACTCCATTCCATTTGGAATAGTATGTTCATGATATATACTAGGTCTAGGTAGATTATATTTATTCATTGTATCCGCGTCCCTTGAATTTTGTCTTTTTTTGGGTCTTACAATTGGGTTACTTCCTTGGATGACTGATCAATACATATTTTCTAACATGGATTTGGACCATATATTATTAGGGTTGTGTGCTGATAGGGAGGATATAGCCATTTTTGGCCTTGTGGAAGCCCCAAGCAACAACCTGAATATAAACAACCCAAATACTGATGAGGGTTGTGATTTGGCATTCCGTAGATTGGACAAAGGACTCAGAGGGCTAAGAGCCAATATTTGGCACCTAAGGTTGTTTAAGGCCTATTTTCATAAAGGCTTAGCACCTAGAGGCCTTCGTATCAAGTTACGTCCTCTTGTGGGAAGATCTGAACAGAGACTCACAGAGGAATGGGATGATGCCCTAAGGAAGGGTTCAATGGTATTTGTAAAGATTTTATTGGATTATTATGAAAGAACTGTAGATATTTTGCTCAAGGAAGTTCAAGATCTAAGTATGGAATGCCAAAAATATAAGGACAGTAATAAATATTCTAGTTGTGTTGAGCGGTTGTCCAAGGAACTTACGGTTTATGATAATATGGTGAAGGATCGTAAACTTAAAAAATTTTCCAGGGATGTTCAGGATTATGAGAGAGGTCAGCCATTTCAGGTTCAAAGGACTGTTAGATTCAGGGACGCGGGACCAATGGTAAATGTGGGTAAATCAAAGAAAAGACCTAGGTCAATTTTAAAACATCACGATTCCAGTTACACTAGTACCTCAGGAGAGGAGTCATCCTACACTGACAGCGAGGGAGGCACCAGTGTCAGATCCCCTGTAAAAAAGAAAAATCAATCTAAGTTCCCTTTAAACATGTTGGGAAATCCCGAGGGGGGAGGAAGCATAGGAGCAGATACAAATACAGACTCTATGACGGGGTTAGTTCAGGCATTGCTGAACAAATAGTTCAACCTTTTGACAATGTCTTAAATTTGTCTGATCATATACTGACTAAGGAACAACATGGTGTTCTTAATAAAGGATTGGGTTTTGTCCCAAGTTTTTTCTCAGATCATTATTCTGTATCGGTTGATGTTATTGAATTTTGTAGGAAGTTGAATTTAAAAATTTTCTTTCAGGATCAGAGTAATCAGGTCACTCAAAGATCTACTGATTTTACATTTAAAAAATCAACATTCCAGCCTCCAATGAATAAAAACGTTGGGATTTTCCAACAAGCTGTTTTGAGGGACCTACATTTTCCCAACTTTAATATTAATATAGCTCAGGACAATATCACACCTTCAGAGAGGGAAGCTTTGTTTGAATTGAGACAAAATCATAATATTGTCATCATTCAGGCGGATAAGGGGGGTGCGGTGGTTGTCCTAAATAATGACTATTATGTACAGGAAGGATTAAGACAGTTGTCTGATGCCCAATGCTATAAGCATATGAGGATAGATCCCACACCCCAGTTTAAACATGACATTGACGTATTTATCCAACAAGCAGTACAAGAAGGTATTATTTCATCCAAAACTGCCAGTCACCTTCAAGTAGATGATCCACAAAAGCAGATTCTTTATCTGTTACCCAAAATTCACAAGTCTCTCAGTGCTCCTCCTGGGAGACCTATTGTGTCCGGTCATGGATCCCTTACAGAACCTATATCGGTTTTTCTAACATCATATCTTAAGCCACTATTGCCTATGGTCAGAGCTCGTATACAGGATACCACGGAGTTTCTTAATATTGTGGTTGATACACAATTGGATCCAGATTGGACAATGTGTACTTTAGACGTGAAATCCCTTTATACGAGTATCCCTCATTGGGCTGGCCTACAGGCGTTAGATTATTGGCTCCAAAGATCTGATCTATACCCACCTGGATTTAACACGCTACTGGTATGTTTGTCAGAGCATGTTTTGAATAAAAATGTTTTTTTCTTCCAGGGTGATTGCTATTGGCAACTCAGAGGTACAGCTATGGGGGCTTCCTTTGCCCCCATATATGCTGACCTCTTTATGGCATACCTGGAGGAATGTCTCATATATGATCCTTTGCACAACATTTACTTAGAGGAGATGGATATTTGGAGACGTTATCTTGATGATTGTTGGATGGTGTGGCGTGCGGATGTTGACTATTTGATGGAATTTGTGGAACATTTGAACAGCAATGTTTGGGGTATTGAATTCTCTATAACATACCATAAGTGTACCATTGACTTTTTGGATGTCACGGTATATCGGAATGAGGACAATACCCTAAGCACTAAAATACATAGGAAGTATCCACAATTTAATACTCTTCTTCATTCTTCTAGTATGCACCCACGCCACACCATCCGCAACATTCCTAAATCACAATATTTGCGTCTTAAACGTATTAATTCATCTCCTCAGGATCATGCAGATGCCATCCAGGATTTAAATTATAGATTTTTTGATAGAGGTTATTCTATGAGGGACATATCCAGTGCCAGGTTGTGGACAGATCAGCAGTCTAGATCAGATC
>NC_056736.1:66329992-66367492 GCF_019279795.1 Protopterus annectens | reverse complement strand
ATAAGCAGATATTGTTCACTCCATGCACAACCGTAAATGACAAGATAACTGTTGATAATGTCTCAAATATTCAGTGGAACATGTACCATAGGCACCCATAAATACTACCAAAATGGCAAAGAATAAAACATTGCAACAGAAATCAAAGAAAAAGGGAAACAAAAACTGGAGTAAAATCCTTCGCCAGCCAGGTGTGAATTGAATGCAGGGATGCTGGATGAACAACCCAGGCCAGAAGGAACACAAGAAGCAAAAATAAATCCGATATACACTGAGATTTTCAAAATCAGTGGTACACTTGAAGACTATATCACTGCCAACAACCTCATGATACAGTAACTGGAAACTGCAGTGTTGGAACACTCAAACACACTAACAGTCCCAGTCTTCAGAAATCTGCATGAAAAAAAATTGTAGAGCTCAATATAACATATGAACAGCTGCAACCAAAGTTAATTGAATTAGAGGACCAGTACTTCTGTAAAGTGGATGTATTCCCTTGTGGACTGGTCCTCTAATTGAATTAGAGGACCAGACACAAGGGAATACATCCACTTTACAGAAGTACTGGAGTAAACTGAAAGGACTATTTAAATTTTATGCAAAAATGTTTGCAGGGTGGACTGGACTGTCTCTAGAACAGACTGCAATAGAAAAAAAACACAGAGTGGAGTTATCTAGTGGAAATTGGGGGTCTTCACCCAAGGCCTATTTTAATAAAGTTTGCATCATACAGACTGAAGGAGCTAATCATTTCTATCCTATGGAAAAAGGCACTATTTACAAAGATGGGGACACGTGTCTTATACCGATGTCGATTACCCCTTGCCAATTAGACTTAAATGGAATGCTTTCTTGATGTTTATTAGGCAATGTAATGAAAAGCACCAAAATTTAAAATGATTTAGCCAGCAACCTTTAAAATACACTTCCCCCTCAGCACAAAACTTTGCCATGAGCCTGACCCAGATTTGGAAGACTGGAATAAAAGTTTGGCCAAAGGGGACCGTAAAACACAGAAGCTAGGTATGGCTAATGAAGGAAGAAGGTGGGGGAAAGATCTTAAAAGAAAAGTTTCCAATGAAACCCTTTCCCATATTCCAGTGGAGAAGACAACGAAAAAGAAGGAATTCACACAGAAGATATGCGATACCTGTGCCCTGCAAAGGTTAAGAGATCTAGAAGAGTATGAGCCACAGCACCAGCTATAGACCTTTGATGAGCAGATACACTGGAGGAAATAGAGTTGTAAAAGATGTCTATAACTGGACATGTGGGGAACATAAAATACACACAGATACAGAGTTAAACACCATTAACTAATGCTGGTTTGGACACAAAGTGAATGGTGGTGGGGGTAGTAGAATGATATTATAAAAAAAAAAAAAAAAAAAAAACTTCATTGAAATCACTAGTGCTGCAATTGATAGTAAGTCTTAGAGGTAAAGAGTGCTAGAAGCGTTTTTCCTATTTTGTCTGATTCAGTGAAGATAGGAATTGTAGCTCTATTTACCCCCATTCCCCATAAATCCCTCCCCTAGCTGATTATCCTATCAGCAACAATTGGAGTATATCACATAAATAACTGTGGTGGTTGGGAGAACATAAAAACATCTGGCAAAACAAGATGGGATGAATACTTTAAACATGGAACTCCCTGGTCGTGTGGTGAAGGGTAAAAACATCTGGCAAAACAAGATGGGATGAATACTTTAAATATGGAACTCCCTGGTCGTGGGGTGAAGGGTACAGACAGGTATGTCCAATTTTTGCTATTAAGCAGCAACTCCATGACACTCAGTTGTGAGTGAAAGATTGAGGTTTAATAATGCAGCTTAACCATGACTGTAAATATATTTGAAATGGGGAGAAAAAAGACAGTTAAAGGTCATGTGACCTAATTGTTCTTGTTTTACAAATTTATTATTATAGAGGTCAAAAGGGCAGTAGTATATGTAGCGGATAGGAAAGAGATGAGTAGATGACTAAGTGGGACTAAGAAGAATAGCTGAGCTAAGAGTTAGGGGCTCAAGATTTTTGAACTTCAAGGAAAACAAGAAGGCAAGGAGTTATGAGGATTATTTATTAGAATGTTAATGGGTAGGCCAACCGAGTCAAAAGAAAGAACATCCTTAAATATTTACAGATGACAGGGGATCATATAATTGTTTTGCAAGAAACCCACCTAAACAAGGAAGAGCAGGGCATATTCGTTCATGAGGCCAAAAAAGTGGGGCACTATGCAACACTAGAAAATGCATGAAGCAGAAGCATTCTAATAATGTTCAACAAGTGAATAGGATATTCCATAGAAACTGAAAACACAGACTAGGAAGATTTGTACTAGTACGCGGAAGACTGCAAAACATCTCTCTGATGTTGGTGGCAGTACACATCCCCAAAAAACAGTAAAGAAGAAATAAAAAAAAATCTTGGGACAAATCTTAAGGATGTACAGAGGGGCATTAGTTCTAATAGAAGATTGGAACACAACAGGCAAAGTGCAGGATGCATTAGGGGGGCCCAGGAGGAAAAGAATCCCTAGTGAGGGAAGTTTTTTAGAAAAAAATAGGAAAAACCTTTGGTATGGCAGATGTTATAGCAGGGGAAGTCCAACAACAGAAGGAGTACACATTTTATTCCAGTAAATATCCAACAGGAGCAAGGTTACATACAGTGTCTGTATGTATAGGTCTGTGTGTGTGTGTGTGTGTATGTATGTATGTATGTATGTATGTATGTATGTATATATATATATATATATATATGTATATATATATATATATATATATATATATATATATATATATATATATATATATATATATAAATATATATATATAAAATATCCAATAAACACTTACACATAGTAAAATGTGTTACAGCACACCCAATAACAGTAAGTGGCCATGCCACAATCATACTGAAGTTGCAAAAACAGGATACACTGAACAAGGAAACGTGTTGCCATTTCCCAATATATTTCCTATGGGAAGATAACTTTAAGTTATTGTTGGCAGGGGACTCAACATCAGCTTCAAGGTTTGGAACATGGCAGATAAAATATATCACATAAATGGAATGATATGAAAATATGATTTCGGGTAAGGGCCCAGGAAAAGTTCAGAACCATTTAGAGGAACAGCAAATGCTATTTGGCTATACTGAGGGGGCAGCTAGAGAGGTACAAAACCAGTGGAGAGATAAGCTGTCCGTTAATGGGGAGACAAGGGAAAATGCTTACAACAAAGAAATGGAGGAGTATTTGGAAAACCTTAATGCATATATAGTGAGCATTGTAAAACAAGAATGCTTTGCCTATACTCGCAAACTAACTAAATAGCTGGCTCAATGTCTAAGACAGCAGAAGGCTGACAGGGTGATTACAGCAATGATTGATCCATGCACTGGGAGGAGGACAAGAGATCCAACAACAATAAGAGAAATTATGGCACAATACTATAAAGGACTCTACAAAAAGGATATTATGATTCAAAGAAGGGTTAAGGACATGGGATACCATTACGAAAAGAGATCTTCAGAGGACAGGATGATGCTGGTGTTACCAACAAATGAAAAGGAAATTAAGTAAGTAAGGGCGGAAGGGGGGAAAATCACGGGAGCACATGGAATCCAAATTGAAGTTTGGAGGGTGGTGTTACACAAAATAAATAAAATTTGGTTAATCGTGTTCAATGGAATATTGCAAGATAGTAAGTCTCCTCAAGTTTTGAAAACAAGCTATAATAGTGGTTATTCCAAAGAAAGGCAAAAACTCAACAGATCCTGGGTCATATAGAACAATTTACATAATGAACCATAATTACAAAGTCTACATGACAATCATGGCTAAAAGAATGTCAAAAATACAAGGTAATTTAATACACTGGGAACAATGTGCCTTTATAGAGGGAAGGCAAACCTTTGACAGTATACACAGGGTTAATACAACAAAATACAACTGAGAGTGGAAAAAAACTCTTATGCTCCTTATTCTAGATGTAGAAAAAACATTTGATTGGGTTAGCTGGGAATTTGTCAAACAGATCTTAGACGGCAGACCTTCCTAGAAGAATGGATACAGATGCTTTTTGATGTATGCAAAGGTGCAGAAGCAAGAATAAAAAGTGCAGGTGGTCCCACACACACACACAGATTAAAAAAGGAGTGAGGCTGAGGTGTCCCCTTTCACCATTACTGTTTATGATATACCTGGAACCCTTGACCCCAACTCTCAAATAAGCAGATATAATTGGGCAAAGTCGGAGGACAGGTTTGCTGCTTTTCCTAACTGAGCCCAGTAAAGATACTGAAGTACTATACATGTAAATAGCCCCATTTCGTGAATTGCCAGGATACAGAATTAAAGAGCCTAAGACCAAAGCCATAGTTACTAATAACCAGTCTATATACCAGCAAGCCCAGAACTACCCATATATGTGGAGCCACACAAGGACAAGGTATCTTGGAGGTTGGATTAGCCAAGATATGGTTAAAGCAGCAAATTGCATTTGGGAGGAAACAAAAAGAAAATAAATACTATCAAATATTACAGGGTGGAAAATGAGCCATATGAATAACAACAACAAATTCAAGTCATTAAAATGGTTTGTGGTACCTTTAATTCTGTATGCAAACCAATCATTACCTATAACCCAGACGTTAAGTTATGGAAAGTGCTGGAAAGGGGAAAAAAACTAGGATTCGCTGGACTAAGATCATACTACCTCCAGATAAAGGATGAATAGGGATGCCTGACCTGGAGAAACACCTCACAGCAGTGCAATTAAGAATGCCTGTGTTGATACTGGTTGGAGGTTATTTCTCTTGATAGAAATATATGCTAATAAACAGGATAGATGGTGATGGGAGAATCAAAACTTAGTGTTATGGCATAATTTAGAGAACTACAGCAATAAAGATGTAGTTACCAGTCTGAGATCAAAACTATACAAAATGTTAAACCTAAACCTGAGTTTTCTTAAACCCTGAACATACAGGATCATCCCGATGGGGTATACCAGTGAAAGAGGTAAATGAATGGATCAAATAAAGGCCTTGGATATATGGAGAAGGAAAGGAAAGAAACCAAAAATATTGGGATCAAATAGTAAAAGGTGCAGCAGTTGAAGCCTGGCCAGAGATAAAATAGTAAAAAGTGCAGTGGTTGAAGCCAATTGAAAAGAAGGGACTGTCTAGATTATGTGGAAATTTTAGCTGAACTCAAGCACAAGAGAAGCACATTCAGCCTGACACATAATGCACCAAAATGATAAACATCTGGCAAGAGTTAAGTGAGGGGGAACATAGTCAAGTGAGATTAATTAGTAGCTACCTGACACTAATGGAGGAAGTGAATAAGACAGCAGACCAGATAAGGGTGGTATGGGGATAAAACTGGGAAAGGACATCAATAGAGAAGAATGGACCCATGTAGTACTGGAACCTAGATATGCCACCAGTTCTAGAAAGTTCAGAATATGTGCATGAAAATGCCTGCAAAGATATTGCTTCATGCCAAGTAAACTTAGTAACATGTTCCCAAAAGTTAACAGTACATGCTGGAGATGCAAAGAAAATGGAGGAACCTGAAAACATTTTTGGGAATGTAGGGGACTTGAGGACTTTAAACAACAGATGGATAGAACATTAGCCATAATAAGGGGGCAGGAGATAAGGATTGACAAGGAGGAATTTTTGTTGAACATGGTGAAAGGAAAAGATACTAAGCATGTAAGAAACCTATGCACATTAATTGTGATAGTTGCTAAAAAAAGTCATTGCACAACAGTGGAAGAATAAAGAACCCCCCCAGTTTCAGTGAACTTAATCAAATGATAAATTAAATTACCAATTTAGAGATGAAAAGTAGACACCATAGGGCAGGTATGACATAAGAGAAAGTAGGTCAAGTGTGACAGGCTTAAAACTGTTAAGGAACATGAAAAAGGATAAAGGGTAATAAAAATAAATTAGAGAATGAAACAAAGAATAGAAAGGAGGTACAGTAGTGATGACTAGTCAGCTACATCATTGGAAAGGAAAAACTGTGCAGTATGAGATTTCTTTTTGGGAGGGGGGTGGGTGGATTTTCGGCCTTTATATATAGTCGGTATTTACTTACTTGTATAGGTTATGTAAAATAAGCAATGCGGCCCAAACCCAACAGCGTATCCTGCTGGGTGCTAATGGTGAAAGAAAGAGCAATGTTATATTAATACGTCATTTTTGAACTCATGGAATGAGAATGATATAATATGCACATTGGAAAGCTGACACCTGTGTAAAGATTTCAAAAGTAGTGATGCTTGTAGAAATTAAAATAAAGTAACTTGAAGAGTTTGTAACAGCTCTCGGTGTAAAACTAGATGGTGCACCGTGCATGAGGTAGGCACAATGAATTATATGCACTGTGTTTGGGCAATAAAGTGATGTTAAACAAAAAACAAATACATAAATCAGTAAAGAGAGAGAGAACAGGGGAGACCTCAAAGTAGATAATTTCTCCTCAGCTTCTTCTAAATGCAAATAAAACAAACCTTGTCATATTCACCCCACAAAAAAGAAGATATTGCAGTGAACATTTGCATTCAGTCAACTAATAAAACTGAGAGAACTGCTACCCCAAAACAAAACTTTTAGGAGTTACACACAAAAAAACAAAAAAAAAACCTTGAAATTGTATCACCTTTCCTTTAAAAAAAAATGCCATCAAAAGCACTCATAAACTTGAACTACTGTATATTAATTTATTTATTTGTCTTTGTTTACAAGGAAAGTCCGACTGGGTAGTACCCATTTTCAGAAGAGGCCCAGGAAGTGAAGCTCCATTTGCATACATTATTATACTAAGTTCCAGTAAAAACACAGAGTAGTAACACTTCTGTTTTCATTTGTACACAAACAGTAGTGACATTTATACACACACATTTTAAGGTTTTAGGACAGCGCAAAGGTGCAGTGGTAATGTTGCCGCCTCACAGCAAGAGGTTCTCCTGTTCAATTCTCGTCTGGAGTGCCTTCTGTGTGGAGTCTGCATGTCCACACTGCATTCGTGTGCATTTCCTCTGGGTGCTCTGGTTTCCTCCCACATTTCAAAGACGTGCATCTGGAGCGTTTCTCCCCAGGCCTCCGTCGGACTTTCCCAGTCAACAAATGTTAAATAAATAAAATGAAATAAAAAAGTTTTAAAGAGGTAGAAGTTACTACACAGAAAGCACACGTGCAACTTAGTAGATTGTACAGGCAGCAGTTATGTATAAAAAATTTTGTCATTTCATTGAGAGGTTGAGAATATTATGTTTAAACAGAGTACTTGGATAGTATTGTAGTGAAAAAGTTTTAACTCTGTGATGAGCATGTACAAGACCAAGACTGGTTAAGATGTTTAAGCAGTGGTTTAAAACTGCAGCGTTTGTCAGAGAGTTATTTGCATGGGAATACTATTCCAGAGTTTAGCAACGCATGGGGAGTAGAGCGAATTTCCTGCAACATTATTTGACTTATTTGTAAGTAATATTAATTTGTTCCTAGAACGGAGGCCCCTTTCTGGACAGAAGGGTAGTAATACGTTTTGTAGTGCAGGGCATTTTTCTGGATGATGATTGAGTTTGCGTGCTGTAGTCAGTTGTGAATATGTTAGGCAGTTGGGCAGTTCTAGCCAGTTTAATTGCTTTAAGCTAAGACAACGGCGGGTCCTATGAAGGATACTGGTGGCAAATTTAGCTATTTTATTGTAGCAGGAGATTAGTTCTTTTCTTTGAGTATTTTTATGTTTGTTAGGATAGCAGCTGCATATAAGAGTCGGCAGTAAATAGGTGGTGACTAGAGTTTTTCTTGCAGTGTGTGTATATATATATATATATATATATATATATATATATATATATATATATATATATATATATATATATATGGGTCTACTGCTTTTGGTCGAATTACATTTGGTCGAAAATGATTTCAGGCAGCCCACTTCACTGAAAGCTCATTTGATTGAAAGTTCATTTGGTCAAAAATGGAATATAGCCCCTGCCCCACTGCAGTGTGACCCTGGAGTGAGAATATAAAGTTAGGGGTGTGTGGGGGGCATAGCCCCCCAACATTCTGCAATTAGTTTTTACTGACTTTATATGTTTCAATGTATTTTTAATGGATACACAAGTATATAATAGTGAATACACTGCAATTATATGGGGGCTACGCCACCCACACCTCCCAATGTGGCGAGCTGTGCCCCCCACACCCCCCCTAACTTTATATTCTCACTCCAGGGTCACATTGCAGTGGAGCAAGGGCTAGATACCATTTTCGACCAAATGGGTTTTCAGTTAAATGCATTTTCGGTTAAGTGGGCTGCCTGAAATCATTTTTGACCAACTGTAATTCGATCAAAAGCAAACTTACTACACAAACTGCTACATTACAATTACCAAATTTGCCTCTGAACTTCAATACAGCACCGAAAGCTGCACAACACAACAAGAAATTAAGTGGCTTGAACTGCCTAACACCCTTATATACTGTCAGTTGATAACTGCTTACAAAATACTTATACTAATGATCAACTGAAATTTGATCTTCATATAAAAATTTGAATTAAAAAAAATCAAAAACGTGGTATGCTGTACAGATTCCAAAAATTCCTCATCAACCCCAGTCAATTCAGCAAAAACATATCTTCAGTTTTCTCTACTGTATGCCTCAACAATTCTTACCAATATTCAAATCTCCCTCATCACAAAACAAGAACTATATTATAACAAGTTTGACGGATTTGCAACCAATCTGTCATATAAAAATCTGCACTGCTGTGAAAACATTAAACCGACACGAGTTGCCCAATTACCTCAAGTATACTCAACTTCTACTTGCCCATAAAATGAAATATAATCCTTTCCACTGTTCACCCATTAGTAACGTTCTCAAACAGTATCGTCCTAATCTTCCACTTCACTCATTTGAGAAACAGCTTCTTGAAACCCATAGACCTGAAAGAAGCACAGGACATGGTTTATACTTTTGCATAGTAGCCAAAACCTGGAACAAAATTCCTATGGACATTAGATCAACAACTACAAGTCCCATGTTTTAAGCATACCCTAAAAGAATCACTTCTGAACTCCAGGCTCTGTCCTTTCCTTTTTCACCTTTTTATTTTACCCTTTCTATGCTCTTTCTCTTACTCTCTCTCTTCTCTTTCTCTTTCATACTCCTCCCTCCTTGCAATCAACTATACACACTATCACTCTTGCTGCTCTTAGCATCTACGTGTATCTCTATTTCCTTCTATAGCAACATCTTTAAATCTTTTACCATCTTCTTCTCCACTTTCCTTGGACCTTTTATTAGCCCATAATATTCTTCTGTCAAGTTTCTGTTTCTGTACCTCCTGTACCTTATTACTTCTTTCTCCATAATATTCAAATATACTTAGATAACTGTACATACATTTGTATGTGTGTTTTTTGCCTGTCTCTGATGTAATCATGCATTTTTTCTTCTTTTGATCTCATTTCTATAATTTTCTGTACCTTCATTTACTACTTGTATGTTTCTTCTCCATTATATATATATATTTATATACACAATTTGTATTGTGTGTTATGTAGCTTTTCTCCCCAGGCTTAAGCTGAAAATGGGATTTATTTATTACTAAAATAAATAAAAAATAATGATTACTATAATTGCTTTAATATTTCAGTGTGTGCTGTTCTTATGTCTTATGTTTTGGATGTTTCCCAAGCCCCCACTGAAAAGGGGCACTGTCCAGTCAGATGATTAACAAAAACAAATAACCAACCTATCTTATGGGCTTTTGCCCAATATTCTAATAATACAAGACTCCAATATGAGACAGACAGATGTCACATTCACCAAGCAGAATAAGTAAGAAATCACAGTCAGCTGTCTATAAGGGGTGAGGATCTGCCACATTACACATGTGTCATTAGACCATAAGAACCAATACGATTCAGTCATACTCCATGTGGGCTGTGAATAACCTAAGATGCACCTCCCCAGACTATATGAAGAGAGACATTATGGAGCTCTTGTACTGTGTGCCCAAGGTTGGTATGTGCCTAGCACTGTACCTTCATCATGGATGATGGCACAGTATGAACAAAAGATGATTTCAGTAACTGCCTTACTTTCTGGTGTCATTCTAAGGAGGTACAATATTTGTCAGCATGGGAGGATGTGGTCAACAGATCACGTTCCTTTGACAAGGATGGCCTGCACCTGTCCCCTGTAAGCTTTTGAATATTAGCTATAACATTGCCTGAAAAAGACACTATGGGGGGATGGCAATGTTAAACTGCCAAACCTTGTGACATAGCAAAACCAATGCAAAGGAATTTAAAGGTGTTACTGCTCAATGCCAATCCCTCCAAGCTTTCCTCACCCTGAAAAATGTGGGCATCTGTACAGTTACTGAGATATGATTTAAAGCCAAGGTAATCACCCCCTGCAGCTTTAACACTTTCAAACCAGCTACTGCACAGGCAGGGGCCAAACATGGAGGTGTCTCAAGCTATAACAATCTCATCACAACACAAGCAAACAGGACAACACACTTGACATTCTTCATGTGCAGATTACCCTAGGTAAAGTCCCATTTCATACACTTGCAAACTATAAGCCACCTTCTATGACCCAAGAAACCCATAACTCATACCTGGACTGACTGGAGACCCTCACCAGTCAACCCAATACCATATTCATGGGATGCTTACATGGCCCCAAACTTAAAGGCCCAGAGATTCCTGGACTTTGTAAACATGAACACCTTAGATCCGATAGTCCATTCTTTAACTAGGGGTGCAAACATACTCAACTTGGAACTCACAAATATGGGAGAACTCCGTACTCCCTAGTGTAGTGTCCTCTCTGGTAAGGTCAGACCACAAAGCCTTTTCCTTTGTAATAAAACTAAGTTCTGTGACCCTGGCTACCCCTGTACCATTTAGGAAATACTCCAAGGCAAACTTACTACTACTAAGTGATAACCAGTCAAACTTCCAAGCCCTACCACAGCCTAAGAACACAGCTGCCTATGCATAAGTGCTCACAGAAACCCTGGGCAGTCATATTAACAAAAGCATAAAGATGTGTCTTCCAGAAATAAGCCCAGAACTAAAAAAAGCAAACAACCTCGGTGGAATCCAATCATAAATAGGTTGTAAAGAAAACAAAAAAGTCAAACCCAAGATTAGGAAGTTCTACATTCTACATGATAAAAACACACTCATCAATACACAACTCCAATTTTAACCCCTGTCTCACCCCCAGCTTCCCCCCAGGAAATACCATCAACCCCCCTCCCCCCAAATATCACTAAGAAGCAGGTCCTAGCTGTGCTATCTAAGGCCAAAAACACTGCACTGATGGACCCTGCTAATATCGCAGGATACCTTTGAAATAGCCTCAAACATGACCAGTTGTAACCACTGCAGTCTCTGTTTAACCACAGCCTCTAGACAGGCTTTGAGCCAAGTGACTGGAGAACTGCAATGATCATCTTTCTGCACAAAGAAGGCCATCAATGAACCCCAGGAACTACAGACCCATAAGTAAGACTTCTATTGTATGCAAAAACATGGAAAGAATCATCCACACACCTTCATTCTTATCTGTTTCTTCACAGGAAATGTAACTGCACTCTTCAACTCATACCTCCCAAGCTCTGCTCCTCCTTCTCTCCTGGCTAACCTTCATACCTTCCTAATTTCTCTCATATACTTAGATTATAAATGTAACTAAACAGTAACATCCAGCCATTATGCTGTATGCTTGTCTTACTCTTGAAAAATGTTTACTAGTTTTGCTGTCTTTACTGAATGATACCTGTTTTGACTGTTATACTACCTGTTGATTGTTATACTACCTGTTGATTGCAATGCAAATATTTTTCTTGTAATTCTTTATGTAATGTAACTTTGTATTGTGAAGCTTTTCTCCCCGGGCCTCCACTGAAAATTGGCTCTCGAGCCCAGTGGACCTCCCCAGTCACCAAACTGGAACAAATAAATAATAAATATATCTATTTCTAAGGATATAGAAAACCTCCAAACGTTGGATCTAACCCATTCTGGTTTCTTCAAGAGCAGATCATGCATACTCGACCTGGTAGACTTCTTTGAGAAGGTCAACAAGGGAATGGATGAGAGCAAAATGCTGCACACTGCCTACTTTGACCTGGACAAGGCATCTGATACAATACCCCACTCAGACATTGTAAACCAACTCACAGATATAGGCATAAACCCCCATGTTATGCACTGGATAGCTAGGTGGCACTCAGACGGGATTCAGAAAGTTATGGTAGAGGATACCACCTCCACAATGAGGCTGTTCACTAGTGGAGTCCCATAGGGCTCTGTGCTGTGTCCTTTGCTTTATGGTGTTTACTTCTCAAAAGCCAAGGCCAATTCAAGTGCTTCTGGATGACCAAGTTTGCAGATGAATGCAAACTAAGAGAAGTCACAGAATCTCCCCAAGATACTGATATCCTACAGGAAGGACTGACACAAGCAAATGACTGGTGCCAAAAATGTTACTTAAAACACAATGCCAAGAAACACATAATGTTACGCTTTAGGAACAGTCATCGTAGGAAATGACTTTATTGATAACTCACCACAACAGTAGAACAAGTAGTCAAGGATTTGGGTACGCATATAGACAGTAGCCTAGTTTTCAACCAACATGGGTCTAAGCTAGTAACGAATTGTTCTAAGTTGTGCAACTTATAAGCAAGGGCTTGGTATCTAGGTCCAAGGAAGTAATCATTCCACTATATCTGTTTCTTATCAAGCCCATCACGGAGAACAACTCCCCCTATGCTACGTACCTGACCAGGCACATGCAACACCTGAAAATCTGCAGAGATTCCTCATAAAATGAACACAGGGCCTAAATGGAATGCCCTATGCAAATCACCAAAAAGGACCTATCTCTATAATCGGTTACCTACAGACTGTTGAGAGGCAATCTATGGCTGGCATACAAGGCAGCCTTGAATTTCACTCTGATGTACCGTTTGCATATCCACAAAATGAATAGCATCAGAATGACTTGATTTAGGGATTTAAACTTTACTTGCAACATAAATAGGACACACTGGAGGAACAGGCATCTCTCTCAGAGAATTCTTCTCTGAAACAGGCTTCCCATGTATTTGAATCTGAGCTCTTCCCTAAACCTATTAAAGACAAACCTGGACCAGATGATGGGAAATTGGAAATACACCCCAGGTCTAGCACCTATGTCTCTAATGGACAGAAACAGCCTGTAAACCTTCCCTAGCTTACATACACCCCTTAAAATAAACTGTAAGGCACATAAAAGTGCAGGATACAATAGGGTTGCTTGGATAGGCTTATAAAGACCCCAGTGGTTGTTAGCCTAATATACATTTATGGACTTATAAGTATAAATAACTAACTAACAACTCCTCAGTGAACAAAAAAATCTGACCTGAATCCTTTTGCACTATGAAAGTTATTTCAAAAGCCATTGAAAATGAAAACCTGAAAGCAATCTGTCCCCAAAGGCACAAAAAAGTGTGTCAGCATGGAGAGTGTGTGTGTGTGTGTGTGTGTGTGGGGGGGTGAAGCCATTTTTCTCCAATAATTCTCTGTTCATGGCAAAAGAGATTTCGAGATAAGAGGAGGCAACATTATTGGGGAGTGGGGAACAGGGAAAAAGCCAGGACAAGTCAGACTGACTAACATCAGCAGTTAATAGACCTATATGTTGAAGTGGAGGCTTTTGACCACATAAGATCTCTGGCTCACTGAAGGATGGAAAGGATGTAATACAAAATAAGTTTTGTGAAATGTGGGCCTACTGTTTGTTCTGCTTAGTCCCTGCATGCATACTATTAAATGTTCCCACTTCCTTGGTAAAAATTTGCTTTATCTTATTTCTGTGAACACTCGTGACCAACTCAGTTTTATGTATCCATTCTCTATGAATGCAGGCCCATCTGATTTACATACTGATCATTATGTCTTCACTACACTTTTCACTTATCACTAGTACCTTAATCTTACATTCACAGACATCTTTTTCACCTGTATACATATTTAATAACACATTTGTTTTTTTTTTAATTAACATGTTCGTGAAGTACATGATAGAGATAACAGTCAACTGCTGCTGTAGATCTAACTTGATGCCAACCTTCACTCCTGGGACCACTGAAGTGATCAGTATTAGTTAACATTTTTTTTCCCCATATAAAATAATTCTAAACATGAAGTAGCTCCAGTGGAATAAACAAATAAAGACTTAACCATGGACCAAGTGACCTGAGTTTTTTTAGCAGTTCAATTGCCTGATGGAGGTGGCAAGGAAGGATAAGCAGGCCCATCCAAAGTGAAAGATTGGGGTAGACAGAGTCATGCATTGCCATAACTCCCTAGAGGACAGGCAGTGATGCAACTGTATGACAACAGACGCAAGTATTAGGATAACCAAGGTACTGCTTGATGATAGCCTTCCAAATGGGAATGCAGAATTGTGCATTCACATGTGGAAGGAGTTATTGGTCTTCACACTAATGCGCATCATTCATCATCCCATACAGAGGCAGGGTTAAAGCAATAACAAACATCCTCATTACTGGGATGCCTGTAAGAGCAACAGCACACCTATGGTTGCCTGAATAACAGCCCCATACAAAAAGCTCTCACTCTAATTGGATGAAAATCCCATTGTCAAGGAATAAATGGGCTTTGTCCAAATGGCAGAGGCTTGATCGGTGGCAGGCATAAGGGCAAAAAGCAGAGTGAAAAAAAAAGTAATCCTAAACACACTACACCCCTGTTGGCTAGATTCTGCACCATTTCACATCTTATCTGAATAATTTTCACTCTCTCTTTTACGGGCGTTATATGCCTCAACTGCCTTCTATGCATTTTCTGAATTTCATTTTTAACAGACTCCTTTTCCCACTTTTCAATTTGCACACATTCTTGATATGACGTTTTTCTGCCACACGCTGCATTTTTAATCTTTAATTAATAATTAGTGTCATGATATGCAGCTGTCCAGAACGAAGACATTATTTGTGTGCACACTGTTTATTTCATTAACAATGCACACAGTCACACCTTCATTTAATTTAGTAGCATTTCTTGCTGCATTTTGTTGCTAAGCACCTCTTTTAATATTAAAACTTTTGATTGATACCAGCCATTTTTTATGCTTCAAGATAATGCATACCACATACAGTGGATATAAAAAGTGTACACACCCCTGCTAAAATGCCAGGTTTTTGTGATATAAAAAATGAGACCACAATAAATCATTTTAAAACTTTTCCCACCTTTAATGTGACCTACAACTTGTACAATTCAATTGAAAAAAAAACAAATCTGCTAGGGGAAAAATATAAAAAATAAAAAACGTACAATAAACTGGTTGCATAAGTGTGCACACCCTTAAACTAATACATTGTTGAAGCACCTTTGATTTAATTACAGCATTCAGTCTTCTTGGGTGGGAGTCTATCAGCATGGCACATCTTGACTTGGCAATATTTGCCCACTCTTCCTTTCAAAAGTGCTCCAAATCTGTCAGATTGCAAGGGCATCTCTTGTGCACAGCCCTCTTCAGGTCATCTCACAGATTTTTCTACTGGAATTAGGTGTGAGGTCTGGCTAAGCCATCCAAAACTTTAATTTTCTTCTGGTGAAGCCATTCTTTTGTTGATTTGGATGTATGCTTGGGGTCATTGTCATGTTGAAAGGTGAAATTCCTCTTCATCTTCAGCTTTCTAGCAGACACCTGAAGGTTTTTGCCAAAAGTGACTGGTATTTGGAACTGTTCATAATTCCCTCCACCTTGACTAAAGCCCCAGTTCCAGCTGAGGAAAAGCAACCCCAGAGCATGATACTGCCACCACCATGCTTCACTGTGGGGATGGTATTCTTTAGGTGATGCAAAGTGTTGTTTATGCACCACACATACCTTTCGGAATTGTGGCCAAAAAGTTCAACCTTGGTCTTATCAGACCACAACACATTTTCCCCACATGCTTTTGGGAGACTTGATGTATTGTATTGCAAATTTTAGCTAGGCCTGGATGTTTTTCTGTGTAAGAAAAGGCTTCTGTCTTGCAACTCTACCCCCATAGTCCTGACATATGGAGAATACAGGAGATTGTTGTCACATGTAGTACACAACCAGTACTTGCCAGATATTCCTGCAGCTCCGTCAGTGTTGCTGTAGGTCTCTTGGCAGCCTCCCTGGCCAGTTTTTGTCTTGTGTTTTCATCAATTTTGGAGGGACATCCAGTTCATTGCAACATCACTGTTGTCCCATATTTTCTCCACTTTTTGATGACTGTCTTCACTGTGTTCCATGATATAGCCAATGCTGTGGAAATTTTTTTGTACCGTTCCCCTGACTGATACCTTTTAACAATGAGATCCCTTTGATGCTTCATAAGCTCTCTGTGAACCATGGCATTTGCTGTAGCAGGCAACTGAGTAAATGTCAGGAAAATCCTACTAGGACAGCTGACCTTTATTTGTGGTTAATCAGAGTCTCTCTAATTGATGGCAGGTGTGTACCCAAGAAGACTGAATGCTGTAATTAAATCAAAAGGTGCTTCAAAAAAGTATTAGTTTAAGGGTGTGCACACTTATACAACCAGCTTATTGTACATTTTTTTATTTTTTATATTTTTCCCCCAACATATTTGTTTTTCAATTGAATTGTACACATTATAGTCACATTAAAGGTGGGACAACTTTTGAAATGATTTATTGTCATCTCATTTTTTATATCACAAAAACCTGGCATTTTAACAGGGGTGTGTACACTTTTTATATCCACTGTATATGTCAATTTAATAAGGGTATTAAAAAAATGAAATTATCATTTAAGACATACACAAACGTATATTAACAGAAAAAAAAACAAACCATATTAACATTTTCTCCATTTACATACATTACACATCCCATATCTTTTCCTTCCTTGTACCCATTATCAGTTTAACATTACATAAATTGCTGAATCCCTGTCTTCCCTTAAAACTCACTCTTCTCCCTCTTGAACATTATTCTGTATGTATTGCTCCCAACATTTCCATTTACTTCTATGAAATGTGCACTCTCCCTTTTCCAAAGATACATCTTCCAGTTCTTTTATAATATTTAATACTTCAAAATACAGTTGGTTTACAGTTTAATTTCCCATCTTCTAGTTTTTTTTTCAGCTAATAGAATTAAAATTAACAAGGCCTTACTATGTCTAGGCAATTCAGATCACTTGGGCCAACACAAATGAATAATTTCCGTAGTTACAAGCCATTTGCTCCCCAATATTTCTGACATTGCTCTGTAGGCTACTTTTAAAATCTCTCGGCTCGTTACACTCCCAAATCACATGTTCCTAGCTACCTCTTTCTTCCCCATCAGATCTTCAACATTTGCTATCTACCTGTCAAAACAATTCTTTGAAATATATTTGGGGTGCAAAAATACCTTTGCAAACACTTCCAAGCAAAGATACTAAACCATCTGGACTTTGTTGCATACTTGCATACTTGGCAGCACACTATGTCCCATTGTTTCCTTGTAAATTGCTTTTCCAGTCTCTCTCTTGCCAACTATTTTTAACTTCCTTTGATTGATTTTTATAGTTTTCATGCAATATTTTATATGCCCTGCAAAGTATCCCTTTTTAAACAGCAGCTTCTGATCTAGTTTCAGCTAAAACTTCTACCAGAGCAAGTCTTTCACTTAAGATTTCCCTACCCCTTTCTCTTTGCCTGTACTCCTCTGATCTAAATCTCTGGTAAGGAAGGCAGTCTCTGGCCTGCAATCCAAATGTCTTCTTGGTCTCGTCCAACTCTATTACCATTCCTTCTCTGTCTATTTGCTCCCAAATACCTTGGTTCCTTTGCCAGTTTTCTCCATCAAGTTTCAGCCTCCTCTTGCAATTTCTGTACCCCCTACTTGCAGTCATTCCTATTGGCAAAATCTCCTTTCTCCAATCTTGTGTTAGCTTACTTCTTAAAAGACTTTATGAATATAATATTGTGTATGGTCGTCATTATTCTCCCTAAGGATCTGCATACAAATTCCATTTTTTCCTTTTTATTTCTTGAACTCCCCCTGCTTCAACATCCCTTTCCTTTTTAAATTATTACCTTCTGCTTGTGCTATGTATATGAGCCTTAACTGTGTAGCTCTAAAATATCCCTTCAAATCAGGTAATCCTACACCACCCTGTTCTACTGGAAGGATAATCTTATCCCACTTCACTGTAGCCTTCTTACCCACAGAAAAATTCCTTCATCTTTTTATTACTATTCACAACTTCTCCTCTGGTTGATAAAAGTAGGTCTGATCCATATATAAAACCAAAGGAACTAAAAACATTTTTACTGCTTGTATCTTAATATGCATATCCATAAATAAAAGCTTCCAGTTTCTCAATTTTTGTATTATCTTTTTAGTATCTTCCACATATCCTTAGCTGCCAAAATAGACAACCTTTCCATCCATACTCCTAAATAATTAATCTTATCTTGTCCCCCTAAATATAGGTATTGCTGAACCAATTCATGTGTGGGTACATCATTTACAGCTATAGCCTTGTTTTATCTTCATTAATTTTATATCCTAAAAAGACTTGCAACTGTCTCAAAATGTTCCACAAAACTGAAATGTCATTTTCTGTATTTATCAAGTATAAAATACTATCATCTGCAAACAAAGCAATTATTGATTAACATATCCGTTATACCCTTGCATTTATGAGACCCTTATTTTCTTTGTCAATAGCTCTAAATATAAAGCAATAACAAAGGGAAACAGGACACCTCTGCCTAGTTCCTCAGCTACACAACTTATCTGAGAGGAATCTTCCCCCTCTAATTCTTGCTTCTGATCCTTCATAAATCCTACTAATTAACTTTTTATTGTATTAGAAAATACAAATGCTTCCATTGCCCTACTAATAAAATCCCAACTTACTCTCTCAAATGTTTTCTCTGCATTCAGACCTACTAACAGTGATATTTTTTTATATTGTGCTTCCCTCTGGATCATCCTTGTTCTATTAATGTTGTCAAATGTTTGTCTACTCTCCACAAAACCACAGTGATCTATCAGTTTTGGCAACACCACTGCCATTATATTAGCTAGTGTAGACAAACACTCCATAATAACTGTAGAAAATTGAAATGGATCCTTATTAAGTTGTGTCTAATGGGATGCCACTGTCTAAGGGATACAGCCATCATCTTCCAAAATGTTGGTGCTTTCCCTCCTTTTAAAATACCAATAAATAAAATCTTCCAGATCTTTATCACTTTCTTCCCTCCTAACTACCAAGCTTCCACAGGAATAACATCTGTTCCTGAAGATTGATTATACATCACCATTTTTATCTCATCTTCTCTTATCTTAAATGTTAGTTATTATGACTCATCTACCTCTAACTTTGTCATAGTTAAGTCTTCCATAAATATTTCCATTTGTGCTTTTTCTTTAGTTCCACAGTTCTCTGCTTTATACAAATAATCATAAAATTGCCAAACTATTTCTAATACATCTATAGGATCTCCGGTTATTTTTATTGTTTAGGCTCCCTAAAGTATGGCAACAATCCTTTCTACTGCCCAAGTCGTTGTGCTAAAAGTTTTTGTGCTCTGGTGGTATTACCAAAAATATTTGCTTAACAGCCATTTTTTTAGACTCAATCCTCTCATCCAGATAATCCCTTATTTTCTTTTTAGCACTCTGATTTGTGCCACTACATGTTCTGTGAGATTCCATTTATTCTGCAATACTTCAACCTTTGTCAGCTCCTCTAAGTAATTTCTATTAATTTTTAATCTTTCTCTTTTATTCCTACCATATTTTTAAACTCTATTTTATCCCACTGTATAACTATATTTTTTTTATTTCTGTCTTCCCTTATAACCCTCAGATAATTTCTACTATCCATTCCTTAAATTCCTCTTTTTTAAAAGGTAGGTGGGAAAGCACTAGTCTCTCACTTTTACATCATTACTCTGCATTTTTATCTTGCTTTTTATCATTGCACGATCTGAAATAGTTATTGGATGTGTATCAAAGCTTTCAATCAAATTCACATGTTACTGTGAAATATAATTTCTATCTAGTCCAATCATTGCTCCTTGGGAAATAATATGAACATTTTGTGCAAGTTCATACTACTGACTTCACATCTTCCATGCCAAATATTTTCATAAATGTCTTCAAAAATGTATCCTCTTTTGTTAAAAATTTCCCTTCTAGGTCTCTGTGATACATCCCCACTACTGCAAAGCATGTTACGATATCTACCTATAAGTAATACTCCATGTTTAAAGCTGATTATTTCTCCCAAATGTTTTTAAGCTCTATATAAGCATTTTTCTGTGCATTATAAATACATGCCTATGTAATCCCCCTACCTCGCCAAAAGTCCCTTACAACCACAAATCTACCATTATTGCCTTATTTGCCCCTCTTTTATCACTAGTGGAGCCCCACTAGCAATTAATATAATTACGTCTCTCTTCCTCTGTCTATGACATTCTGCTGAGTATCCATCCTGAAATCCTTTCTTTATCAAATTCACATGCTCATTTCTTTCCAGTTTTGAACTCTGCATTTAATATAATTCAATACTCCCCTTTTGTCTATATCTGTAAGTCCATTTATTTTCCAAGATATGGATAGTGTAGCCATTATAGTAAGTTGTTATTCCCACCTATTATACATGTCAGTTTTTTGAATGTCTATTTCCAACTTCCATATTACATGCACAACTAATGTTTGGAAGGCTCAACTTTTATACAGTTGTTACTTCTCATCTCAATTTGAAACTATTTCACATTTTCAAGACTCTTTGTTGTAATGAAAACCCTCAAACAAACAGTAAAACAGTTTTCAAAACAACACCATCCTGTATTAACATAATGACAGACAATACTATGTAAATATTCAAAAATGAAGTTTACCCCTGAAGATAGGAACAACTGCCCCAAATTGACAGCTGAGCCCACAGGTATTACCTAACCCATAATTAAGGTTACCCATGCTAAAGCACATACTACTGCCTGTGTTCCTACTCACACTGATTGCAAAACTAAATTTTACACTTTTTTTTTTTTTTTTTATTAAATGCATAAATGTATTAAGGCTGCTGGAGAGGCTGATATCTCTTATTCACTTTCCATAATTTCAAACTTTAGTTTTTGCTGAAATGCTTGCCATTGTACTTTTAAATATTGCATTTCCCTCTCAAAGAACTCAATTCATCTCCATGTAAAAGTAGTCAGCAATGAATCTTTGTAAATTTCAGTCAGAACAGAATACACAGCTGCCTTAGCAGCAGACTTCTTGACTTCTACTGAACATATGCTAATGGAAAAATGTTAATGTGTTGTAAATTTAAGAGAGCTGGTATTTTCCTGGCCTTCATAATAGCCTTATTTTTCAAACCTATTTGCTTATAAGGAAAAAAAAACTTATTTACAGGTTAAACCAAGGGACTTAATCTAGACATTTCAGCCTTGTAAAATAAGAGAAAAATATTTTAATGGTACATATACTTTAAAGCCTATATGTTTTACAACTAAAAAAGTACTTGTTTACTTTAATATCTTTAACACAAAACAGTCAACTAAAGAGACTCCCCACACATTTAAAATACCCCTAACTGAACACTACACAAAACTGCTTTATTATGTGTAACACAGAGGGTTAATTATCAGGTTTCCGATCAGACCTCTCAACCTGGAAACATCAAAAATCTGGACAAAGCCCATGAAAAATAGGTACAAATCTGTACACCGATTAAAATCTAATTTGCATACATAATTACGTAGCCCCACCCACACCAATGGAATTGTGGGGTATCAATTTTCAAATGCAAACTGAACAGACAACCAAGATATGGCACCACTGACCCCCTGCAGCCATTCCAATGTTCCATTACCTGGCGATTTCACCACATTTACCATAAACACTAATGTGTGCATACTGCTTTACGTATACAATGATTATTTGGATTTATTCTTAAATTTTGGAGCACAATGCACAAAACACTAACAGATCAAAGCAATACTGTCTCAATGAAAATAGACTTGGCATTAAAACTTCATATTCATTGAAACCCACACCACATCCAAAGAAAATGCATCTGGCCAGTGGTGGATAAAGATTACCTTTGGGCTGTTTTTGAATCATAGGCCCCTTGCACACAAAACAAGAAACATACATGTGTTCTTTGATACACCTTCCTGACTTTATGCAATGAAACAAAATGCATGAAGCAATAATGACAAAACTGCCCAAGTCAGAACATTTCCATCATAAAAGTCTACTCAAACTTCTACAATCAACTAGTATCAGTACCTATGCACAATTTCTGCAGAAGTAAAAAGTGATCTAAATAATTCCACATTGGAAAGCCATATAAATCAACACACCTAAATCTACTGGAAAGCCACACAAATCACACATGCCTAAATATGCTGGAAAGCCAAGCCATACAAAATCGCCCACACCTAAATCTGCTGGGAAACCATTCACATTTCCATCCATTCCAGTACAAATGCTGTGCATACAAATAAAATGTAGATTTTCTCGTCGGGTCTCTGCTGAAAAAGGGCACCTGCCCAGCTAGACCAACCCAGTTAATAAATGGCAAATAAAATAAATACATATAAAAAAAATGCCATTCAGCTTGCTGAAATGCAAGTACGCGTGCCGTGCATACAACAAAAGCAATGCATCCATGACACACATGCAAACAGATCATTGCTAGAAATGTAGATAAACACAGTCACACACTTGTGAGCAGCAGATTAATGCAGATAAACACACACTTGCGAGCAGCAAATTGATTAATGTAGAATTTTGTAAACACACTTGCGAGCAGCAGATTGAGCGGTGAACAATGCAGATAAACACAGCCGAGTAAACACAAGCAAACAGTTTTTTGCTGGAAACAGCACAGTTCTTTCTTGCCAGCACTTAAAATAAACAAACCACAAAATTCTTGCCATAATACAAACAGTTCAGAGAGTTGTTTTCTTACCTGGAGGATGGGACACATGTGGGCTGACTGCAAAGTTTAAATTATGCCGCCATCGTCGCTGTTATGTTCCCTACTTCCTTCCGAGTCCAAGTAACACAAACAGGCAGTGGGCAGGCAACAGCAAATCATACAGTAAAGCAGTATAATTATCTTCTTAGATAGTCCCAGGCTCCCAGCACGAACAGCAGCTTTCTTTCTCGTCTCGGCCCTCCGATAATAAGTCCCAGACCAGTGACAGTCCAATGACAGGCAGGCGGCAGCTAAGTGTTTCTATTTGAATGCGATTGGCGGCAAGCTTTTCAAATACAGCAACAGCTTGCAGCCAGCCGGAAATGATGACGCGAGCTCAAGGAGCTCAATTCCGACTGGCTGGTAGTGCTGATGGCGCTGACGTCATTGCGCACGTGATGACGTCAGCTACGACAGCGCGAAAATTAAAAAAAATTAAAAAATAAGGCAAATAACTCGGAAATGAAGGGGTGCCAATCGGGAATCGTGGCACCCCTTCTTTTGGACCCCAAAATTCGGTAAAAAACGAATAATTCGGGACAGTTGGGAGGTATATTTCCGATCATATCCATATTATTATGTGTTCAAGATATGGATTCCAAGAAATTCATCTTGAAAGCAAAGCTTGAGAGATGAATCTTGACATTCATGTCAAGAACACAACAATTGGTTATGGCTTGTGAGACCCAATCATAAGTAACTCTTTGTAATACAAGGAGTTTTATGTACTCCATGTTCTACTAGTTACAAAATAATAATAATAAAAAAGCAGTGTCTTTTACCAGCTTTTAAAGCCAGTAAAGCATTTAGTGAGTGCTGTCTCACAGACAGTAAATAAATATCATTAAAGAAAAAAGTCGGGGCAGTTTTTAAATTCTGTTTTTAGTTAACTAAATTACTTACAAATTAAAATCTGTAAACATCTGCAGAGAGAATGAAAATATGAACTAAGTACTTCTGGGACTATTTGTGAAGTAATGTCCCTTCTGAGAGTCCAGACTGTAACAGAACCTAGGGTCTGCATAACAAATGTTAGCACACCTCTTGAAGTGCAGTCTCATGTTATAGCAGCGTGTAACAGGTTTATCTTTTTTTCAGTTCTTATCATGAAATGTTTTATACAAATACTAACAAGAATAAAAAAATAGTTTTACTTACAGTTGCTTTTTTCCCCTTTCAGTGTCCTTCTGAACATTAATGACACAATAGAGTATATGATTTAAAGTACAACCCCAAGTTCAACAAGTCATTAAAAGTCCAGCCTTTCTAAGCCACCTTTTCTTGCAAAGCCATGTTTCACAAATATGACTGATGCTTCACAGTCTCCTATTTATTAACTAATTTCAATGTTGCCGGTCTTCTTCCTGTTCATCACCATCTCCCAACAATGGACTCTGGTTCAAGTCTAAGGTACTCTTGATTCTTCTAGTCAACTCCTGTACTTTTTTCTGTCCCTCAAGCATTTTCTTTTGGAATACTGGAAAAGTCTATCTCTGAGCTTTATCATCAAAAGAATGAGAACTAAAGTCCCCTTCTTTTGCTGGTTCATTATTTGTTGAATAAACTTTTTTTTCTAGTTCCTCCTTAGCTTGTTCTGCATGAAAAAAATGTCTAATCCTCCAATAAAAATATTCTGGATACAACAGCTTGAATCTCACACCTGCCTCATGACATTCAACGATCGCTGGGATAAATTTGCTTCTCTTCTGCCTGATGCATAGTGAATAATCTTTTACAGCAAATCTGGTCTCAATTTGTTTCTGTCTCCAGTGCTTAATATCTATGCTTAATATCTATATCAGTGTTGATTTTTATTTTTACTATATACATTTTTTACTCTACTCAGACAGTGTGCAGAGAAAAACAGAGATTTTCTGTTGTACCAGAGGAACTGGAAGGAACAGACAGTATTAATTTTATGAAAGCACAAATAAGCAACTGGACTGGTATTCCACAGCAGGATTTATTAAATGAAATGGCACATTGAGTGTATGCTCCAAACCCGGCCATGAGAAAGTGGCCAAGACTTCTTGTAGTAGAGATGCAATCATAACAGCAGAAAGAGTTGATCATGACAAAACTGTGGCAGAAGGGAAAAGTATTAAGTCAAAGTAAACTTTGTTGTCATACAAATCAACACAGAGGAAACAGTGTGCATCACTGCATGAAATTTCGATACTCAGGCTCATACCATAAGAATGATAATTTACAGAAGGAAGATATACTCAGTCTCATACAGACTGCTCAGAGGTGACCTGTGTCTGTTATACAAGGCCGTCTCAGATTCAGCCTTGATGGAGTTGCTGCATATCCGTAGTCAAACCCCACTCATGCAACCCGCATGCAATGTCTCAACCTGGTCTGTGACATTAACAGAACTTGTTGGTGGGATAGATTTGTGTCCCAGTGACTCCCCCATCTGTGCAATAGACTTCCTCTCCATGTCAAGCAGAGTACATCACTAGCCTTCTTTAAGAGGAACCTGGACGACTGGATGGGAGACAGAAAATATACCCCTGGGATTCTACCTGTGTCCCTGCTGGACAGGGAAAGCAGGTGCTGACTTTGTGGGAACATGGGTGAAATTCTTGGCTAGGCTTATAAGGGCCTACGGGCCAATAGCCTAGTATCGTCCTATGAACCTACTAATTTAATCTATCTTCCTCCTCCTGTAAATTGTCATCCTTATGGTATGAGCCTGAGTATTGAAATTTCATGCAGTGATGCGCACTGTTTCCTCTGTGTTGAATTGCATGACAACAAAGTTTACTTTGACTTAATACTTTTCCGTTCTGCCACAGTTTTGTCATGATCAACTCTTTCTGCTGTTATGATCGCATCTCTACTAAAAGAAGTCTTGGCCACTTTCTCATGGCTGGGTTTGGAGCATACACTCAATGTGCCCTTTCAATTAACAAATCTTGCTGTGGAATACCAGTCCAGTTGCTTATTTGTACTTTCATAACACTCAGTCTGTTCCTTCCAGTTTCTCTGATACAGCAGAAAATCTCAGTTTTTCTCTGCACACTGTCTTCTAACTCTACCATTTTTTGAAACAGTTCTTTTTCTGAAGTCTCATATTCAGCCAGCCTTTTCTTAATGCCAGGCCCTAGTTTTTGCAGTTTTATCAATTCATCTGAATAGCTAGTTAAAACTTCTATTTTTTTTCCAGCTTTTTGTTATTTGAGTTGATATACTCCTTCAGTGTCTCATTTATTTTAATCACCTCTGAGTATATTTGATTTTTCTTTCAAGTTACTCAAACCCATTTCTTGTATCAAAGCTAAAGTTTGAACTGCTCTCAGCCAGTATTTTTTTCTTTGCCTTTTTTAGTTGATTTTCTTTCAGGCTCTCTAAATTACTTCTTTGCTGACATCTAGCCAATGTATTTACTAGCAAGTAACTGAATTTTACTCAGGCTGACCATATAATTGGCTCTTATTTCTCAGTTTCTTTTTTTTCACACTGGGAGAGCTGAAATAAGGCTGCTGACTGGTGAGCAGCCATCTTGGAAGTCATATGTATGTCCATTTGTTAATGTCCGAGCTAGTCTCTCTCTACATATTGGGACAGACAGAACAGGATAGGAGGACTGCATGTGTCCATATAGGTAGGGTAAAAGGAATAAAGAAGGGGAAGTCATTCTAGATTTTGTCTGGCAAATGACTTGTTGGTGGTCAACACATGTTTCAGCAAGACAGTCAAAAGATCACATGCAACACAGGTAGACTTCCTTCTAGTAAGGAAAGAACATTGGGGTAGAATCAATGCATGCAAAGTTACCCCAGTGAAAAAGTGGGTGCATAGCATAAACCACTATTTGCCACAATCCACTGCTAGCAGTGGTCAGAGAAGGCTTTAAGGTCAATAGAGACTAGAGGCTGAATACTCAGACTGAAGAAAAAGCACAAGAATTCAAGGAATTACTCAGGGCTCTAGCATTTCAGGAAGAGAATGTAATAAGTGGAGTTGAAGAAGAAAGGCAGCTTTCATATAAAGATGGGAAAAAATACAGAAGCTTTGATGTAAAGAAGGTAAAAGATAGAACCTTTACCAGAAATCTGAATGTTCTACTTATCTCATGGCTGTGGAAAAAGATACTTATTTACTTAGTTATTTATTTTTACTTTACAAACTTAACAATTTTCACAGACAAAACCAAGACAACTGGAAAAGCACCTATACTGCCTAACTCTTCAAAGTACTGGCTATATGATAAGGAGTTTCCCAACTGCTGGAGCTTGGAGTAGCAATATGAGTGACAGCTGATGCAAGTTCAGCCCAGCAGCACTGTCCATACTACTACTGTGAAATACCTTAGTGTCACCAAAGCCTTTCAAAGCAGGTCAACAGCCTAACCAAGCAAAGAGTGAGAGGTCAAGGATTAAAAAAACTTTATCCTCCTGTTTTAATTTGATCCCTTTACCTGCTTGTTTACACTACAGTTCAACCCTATTTATTTCAAGTTGGTATAATGCCTCTTATAAATTAAAGATTTTTAGTATCCATACTCTGTGCTGTGGTAGCGTTGTCACCTCACAGCAAGACGTTGTCCCATTCGATTCTCAGCTAGAGCGTCTTCTGTGTGGAGGCATATGTGAATGGGGCGTGCCTTCCTTGAAGGTTGTGCGTCAGGGCTGGTAACCCGGTAAGTAAAAATCCACTACCAATCATTAGTGGACTGGAGTTCCACTGTGGCGACCCCTAACCGGGAAAAGCCAAAAGACACAAACAAACTCTGTACTCTGGTGACTGTTTAATTTAAGACAGCATTTCCAACTGTCAGCTTCAAGCACATGCCCCAAGGAAATAAATGCAAACTGAAGTTTTGGGGGTTACATACCACAAGCACACTTTTCATAGATCTAAAGAATATGTCATTACCTTTAAATAACTCAAAATATAAAAAGAATATAACATTTTTGGAATAGTAGTAATAATTTCTTTATATTTTGTCAAAAGGGAATTATACCATGACAAAGAAACTACTGAAACAAAAATTCAGCCTCAAGACAAATGGTTTTGAAACACTGAGAATTAACAGGGTACTGGGTAATGGTGTGTTATTGGAAGCACACCAATGGATACAAGAGCTGCAGCACTGTGGGACAAGGCTTCCTTTGTGCAGGAGTATGGTGGGGAGAGTTGACAGAATGTGCATTTAAATAAGAAAAACTCCTCCATTACAACTTCAATGTTCTAACAACCATATTTTAAGAAAATAGGTAACTTAGAGGACACTTCAAAGGGTAATGCCCAAAAACTGAAGTGATGCTTTCAGAAATGGACTCAAAAAAACTGTTTACAAATACACTTACTGAGAATGTGCAGTTATGCCATCTGGATATACAGTGTCTTGAACCAAATTAGTATGGCAAGAATTACAAAAGGATTGCTACCATTAACATGCTCAACTTTTCATATGCTTTGAAAGCAGAGGGCCAAAGTCTTTATGTTTTACAGCAACCACCCTCTACATACACCGATGGTGCTGTGCGTCTTTGTGTATGTGTGATGCAAGACTTGTGTTTTCAACATTTGATGACGGCATGTCTACACTACTGTTTCATCATAAACAGTCCTTTTCTTACAGCCTATTATATAATACATGAGATAGCACGAGTTTGTATGGTCAAGCACGTTTTACTCAACATGTATGCACTGGTTGAATGGTATGAGACATAAGGCCATCAAATCTGTATGTAGTGGTAAAATGTGTAATGTAAATCAAATGTAATACAGTAAACTCTCAGTTAACTGGAACTTAAGCAACCAGCAAAAAAAAATAAATACATGATGAAGAAATACAGTACAATTTTCATGTGTTGCACTTTCTGTTTTCCCCCGCAGAAACATACCTTACGTTTTTAGAGTTTTAAAAAGGAAGACAGGAATAAATTCCCTCTCCCCCCAACCTGAAAACAAATCAAACCAAACAAATAGTATAGGGTACAGCATTAGTCAGGCCTACTTTTAATAGTAACTCTCAAGCAACCAGAAACTACAGTTATCCAGCTACCAATTCCCTTGGGTGCCGGTTAACTGAGAGTTTACTGTACATGCAAGTCACTGACATCGCAGCTTTCATCTCAGTCTATATGATTGCATACACTGAGGGTTTAGTGGAACCTGGATTTCTGATAGAATGGCCAGTTCAGATGAACGTGTGGTTTCACATCACTGAAAAATGCCAAAGTTTCTGCTCAGTCATGGGGGCACGGATAATTTTGCAGGTGTGTATCTGATCTAGCTATGAGTGGGGATGTGGACTTGCAGTTAGTGTAGGACTACTGCACAAGATCATAAAATTGGACATTTAATATCCTTAAAGCCTAAAGAGAAACAGGCCACAGCATATGTTTTCACAATACACTTGTATAACTGTTTGTGAAAGATGTAACAGAGTGATACATACATATACAGACATTTCTAAAATGTGTCAAGCTTGTGTGCAAATACGGTAGAATTCAACAGTATTCTTTTCTTACAAGATAAAGTGCTTAGTCAAAACAAGCAAATTAAATTCTAGTTATAAGCATATGCATACTCATTGGATAAACAAACACAAAATAGGACTGAATAAAAGAAATTCAGTAAAATATGTAATATAAATGCAAATGTTTCATTGGCAGAAAACATACATGAAAACTCCCATCTTTAAAAGGATATGCAACTTTGTCACAAACACTACATACCAGCCTTAGGAAAGTCCACCGAACCCTGTACATCTTAGAATAATAAATGCAAGGATTTAACCACATTTTCCCATCATAAATCTGTTTTTCTAGCATTTTTTTTCAAAGCCTGAGGTTACAGGATGAATTATGCTAGAAAGCAGCACCCACAATGGAAAAGTACAGTTTTGTACCTACCATAAATGTAGATGTTCGAGGATTCCATTGCTGCAGTCCTGACTATTGGGTATAGTCCGCGTCCCAGTCGGCCCGAATACCAGAGTATAAGGCTGACGTCGGTCAGGGCGCATTAGACTGACGTCAGTACGTCAGGGTACTAATGCGCATGACCGACGTCATATCCTCAGTCTTTTCTTGCCCCAGATGTCAGAAGACCCTAAAAAGACAAGTCCCAAAAAACCTGCACCAAAAACATGTACAATATATACAACCATATATACAAAAATATAAGCATGTAAACTCACCTACACAACCACCCCTAAATACAGAGGGAAGGAGGGAGGTAAATTGGACTGCAGCAATGGAATCCTCGAACATCTACATTTATGGTAGGTACAAAACTGTACTATGTTCTTCGCCTTCCATTGCTGCAGTCCTGACTATTGGGTAGAATCCCAAAGCAGAGGTAAGGGAGGCTGGCAAATTATAAAGTAGTAGGAGCTGACAACATGCCTTGCAAAACAGCTGTGGCAAAACCAGCCCTAGACTTAGAGTAGATAGGAAGGTGATAATGCCTAGAGAAAGTATGCACTGAACTCCAAGTAGCTGCTTCCAGAATATCCTTAGTTGCCACCCCCCTTAGAAATGCTGTTGAAGTGGCAGTAGCCCTAGTGGAATGAGGTCTAATCCCAGCTGGAATCTCCTTGCCATGATGGGAATAACAAAATGCAATGCAAAAGCCAATCCACCTAGAAATAGTTTGTTTTGACACAGCCTTGCCCTGAGAACTCAAGGCAAAAGAAACAAACAACTGCTGAGACTGCCTGAAATCCTTAGTCCTGCTTAAGTAATAACGCAATTGCCTGTGTACATCTAAAGTGTGCAAAATCTTTTCCCCTTTATTTTGAGGATCTGCAAAAAACGTAGGCAAATGAATAGTTTGGTTTAAAGCCACACTAGAAACCACCTTAGGCATAAAAGAAGGATTAGTACGTAATGATACCCTATCCTTATGGAAAATCAAAAAGGGCTCCACTGCCATAAGGGCCTGCAACTCAGACACCCTTCTTGCAGAAGTAATAGCCAACAGAAAAGCAGTCTTCCATGACAAATATTTCAATTCCGCAGTAGCTGCAGGCTCAAAAGGTTGTAGAGTAAGTTTTTCCAACACAAAATTGAGATCCCAAGCAGGAGTAGGAGCTCTACGTGGGGGTCTTATATTCTTTGCCCCTCTAAGAAACTGCTTGAACAAAGGATGCGAAAACAAAGGTGGGTCACAATCATAGTGAGCTGAAATTGCTGCAGCATGAATCTTTATAGAAGAAAAGGACAAACCTTTGTCCAATAATTCAGTAAGATATTGAAGAGCCACACTCAAATTAGGCTCTGAAATCTCCAAATTCTTTGCTGTACTCCAAAATAAAAATCTCTTCCATTTTCCTGCGTACACTCTCCTTGTACTAGGTCTTCTAGCTTCCATAATCACATTTAAAACTTGTTGAGGAAGTTGAGACCTGCTGTGTTTCAACACAGAATATGCCAGGCTGTTAGATGAAGAGAGTGAAGCTTGACATTGAGCAGATGACCGTCCTTCTGAGATAACAGATGAGGAATCAGAGGTAAAGGCCATGGAGGCTTCTTTACCAGACTCCGTAGCAGTGGGTACCAGTGTTGCCGAGGCCAATCTGGAGCTATCAAAATCATCCTTGGCCTGTCTTGTCTGACCTTTAATAGTACCTTTGGAAGAAGAGGTAGAGGTGGAAAGGCATACACATGAAGGTTTTTCCAACTGAAAGACAGAGCATCCACTTTCCAAGCTGTGTGATGAAACCCCTTTGTGCAATACTTTGGCAGCTGGTGGTTTAGTGGAGAAGCGAACAGATCTATGTCTGGAGTTCCCCATGACACTGTCAGTGTTTGAAATACATGAAGATCCAGTTTCCACTCGTGGGGATCCATGATTTGTCTGCTTAACACATCTGCTAAGGAGTTCTGTGCTCCTGGCAGAAACCTTGCCTGAAGAGTTAGTTGCAAGCTTAGCGCAGTCTCCCATAAAATCATTGCTTGCCTGCATAGAGGATAAGAATGTGTTCCCCCTTGCTTGTTGATGTACCACATGACAGTTGTGTTGTCTGTCAGAATCAACACCTGCCCTGGAAAAAGTAACTCCTTGAAAGCCATTAATGCAAATTGGACTGCTAACATCTCCTTCATGTTGATATGTAGATGCTGTAGTCTGGCAGGCCACTTGTCTTGTATCCACTTTCCTTTTAGATGAGCTCCCCAAGCAATGTCCGAGGCATCTGTCGTTAAAATCTGACTTGCCTCTGGCCGGGTCACAGAGAGTCCCTTGTTTAGGTGACATTCCTGAGCCCACCACAAAAATTCCTTTTGAATGCAAGGTATTATTTGAATGACAGTGTCCAAATCCTGGCAGTGCTGAGTCCATACATTTTTGAGATACCATTGTAGCTTCCTCATATGCAGTTTGGCATTGGGAAGCACCAGTATACAAGATGCCATGAACCCTAATGCCTGAAGGACTGTCCTTGCAGTCAGCACGGACTGATGAGATAGTTGATGGAAGTAAAGTGACAGATTCTTTTGTTTGTCCGGGGTTAAAAGGCCATCTGGGCTGCTGTATTCAGTCTCACACCCAGAAAGCACATGTCTTGAGAGGGTACTAGACTGGACTTTATTTCGTTCACAGAATACCCTAGGCATCTTAGCACTGCTATAACATATTCCAGATGCTGTAGAAGGTCTTCCCTTTCTTGAGCCAGAATCAGACAGTCGTCCAAGTAAGGATAGATTTGAATTCCTTGAAGCCTGAAATAAGCTATCACTGGAGCCAGAACCTTTGTGAATACTCTGGGCGCAGTAGATAAGCCAAAGGGCAATGCAGAGAACTGATAATGAGAATTTCCAGCTCGAAACCGCAGATACTTCCTGCAACTTAGCCTTATAGGCACGTGAAGGTAAGCTTCCTTGAGATCTAAAGTTACCATCCAGTGATCTTTGCCCAGCAGAGGTAAAAGCTGTTGTAACGTCAACATCTTGAACTTGGGAATGTCCAAATACGTGTTGAGGAGAGATAAATCCAAAATTGGTCTCCACGTGTTCCCCTTTTTTGGTACAAGGAACAGGCGAGAATAAAATCCTAGGCCCCTTTCTGATACAGGGACTGGCTGAATGGCCCCTATGTGAAGTAACTGTAAAACTTGCTTGTGAGCCTCTTTTCTTTGTAGAGGAGGAACGTCTGGCATGCCTTTGAAAGGGGGCATAGTATGGAAATAAAATCTGTAACCGTGGTGAATGATATCCAACACCCATTTGTCTTGAGTAATTAAATCCCAATTTTCTTTGAAAAGAGACAGTCTTCCTCCCAAAGGAGCTGCCAAACGTGAATCTGCTGGCAGCTGGAAAAACAGGTCATTGGGTCTGTTTACGAAAGGACTGACCCCTGCCCTCACCAGAAGTCTGAGCAGGTGAACTCCCTGTTCTAGGCCTAAAGAACCTTGAGCCCTGCCCCTACCACGTCTAGACCTACCCCTAGACTGAGAATCATAAGCAGGATATGTCCACCCCTTAGCAGGCCAATTTCTACTAAACTTCGGAGGCTGCACCTGCAAAAAATCTTTAACAGTTTGCATAGACTTAGCTTTGTCCTCCATTTTCTTTAAAACTGCTTCCACAGGCGAACCAAACAACACATCAGACTGTAAAGGAGCATCCAAAATCCTTGTCTTAACATGCTCAGCTAAATTCTGATCCTTCAACCAGGCATGCCTGCGAAGAACAGAACTGGTAGCAGCCACCCTCGAGGAGGCCTGTACAGCATCAAAACCACATTGCAAAGAATGCTTACCCACTTGTTCAGACACATGAACCAAATCCAGCAACTCTTTACACTCAATACCTCCCGCCAAAGCATCCACCTTAGATTTCAATTGTGAAAGGAGATAATTCTGATATTTTAGCATGTGAAACTGACAATTCAAAGCTCTCATGGCTAGAGTGGAAGAAGTATACACTTTCTTTCCCCACCTGTCCAAAGCCCTTGCCTCTTTATCAGTGGGAACAGGATTTTTAACCACAGAAGCCTTTACACCCTTAGGCCCTTGAGAAACCGTTTCTGGGTCCGCCCTAGGACTCTTAAACAAATACTTATGAGCTTCGGGCACCCTATAATACCTAACAGGCTTAACAGGAGCAGGAGGCAAAGAGTCAGGGTTCAGGGAAGCCTCTGCAAAAACATCTTCCACCACATTCAACACAGGAGGAATAGCCAAAGGCCTATGCTGGGGTAAAAACAAGAACTCCCTAAGCCTTTTCCTGGAGTCAGAGTAATCCTGGCCTTCCCATTTAAAGTGCTCCCTCATGGAATGCAAAGTCTCTGAAAATGAGAAATCCTCAGGTGGAGACGCTGTAGGAGTGGAATCATCCACATCAGAATCAGAATAAGTAGGATACTCCTGCAAATCTTCCACAGAAGATTCTGAAGCCTCTGAACACTGTTCAAAACTATCAAACTCCGGTTCAACCCTAGGCCTCTTATCAGGCGGGGGCATAGAACCCCTAATCATAGTAATCAAATCTTCTGCCATTTTAAGCATATGTTTCTTAGGTACCAAACCCGAAATGCTAGGAGAAGCCCCCACTGAGGCTGAACTAGGCCTACCTCTCAATGAAGTTTTGGCAACAGAAGGAGAGGCCCTAACTACCTTGGGAAGAGAGGGAAGAACAGTCACCTGAGAAGCCCCCTCAGCCTGGCCTACCTCCTGAGAAGGCACATCCTGTAAGAGTATAGTTTCTGCCTGGGACTCCAATGAAACTCCTGGCAAAACCTCCGGCTCCACTGAGCCTTCTAAAGAACCGACGTCCGGGACTGCCGGTTCCTCAATCCTAGGCTTCACTGTTTTATCCTTGCGCTTCTTGGAGGAAGCGGGCGTCGGAGCATCCGACGGCATTTTACAATTGCAACGCTTCCCAAACACCAACCTGGCACAGTCTAACCTCCTCTTAATAGTGCGTTTGTTAAACCTAGCACAAGAGCGGCAACCAACAACGTCGTGCTCAGGCCCTAAACAAGGTATACACAAGGTATGATAATCCCTATGAGGTATCTGTTTCCCACAAGAAATACAGTTATTCACTTTTTCTGACATCCGGTAAAATACTGAGGCAAGAAAAAACTAAAATGTTCCCCAACGGGGTACTTAGCCAACTCTGTTTCGGTCTGAAACTCCGGTTTCGGAAATATTTCAGTACGCCAACCTGCACTCGCAAAACTGCTTCTGCATCGGACCATGCGGCAAAAAAGACTGAGGATATGACGTCGGTCATGCGCATTAGTACCCTGACGTACTGACGTCAGTCTAATGCGCCCTGACCGACGTCAGCCTTATACTCTGGTATTCGGGCCGACTGGGACGCGGACTATACCCAATAGTCAGGACTGCAGCAATGGAAGACGAAGAACATCAGGTAGAACACTCACCTTTGGAAAAGACGACTGTGGTTTCCATTCCCTCACCAGGTAGATCAACTGCTGACACTGCAGTGCAGCATTTGGGGGAGGGGGTATGTGTGTGTGTTCTGCACTCCTGATTATACCATCCTTCACTTGAGACGATAAACCGAGGACCCATAAATTTGAGTTTCTGGTAGCTCAGGTGGATGTAAAACATCCAATGGCACCTACTGAAAAGGAAACTGGACGTTCCCCAATGCTCTTGCTAAATTTCACCTAGATGTACAAGTACCACCTCAGGTCTCCCCCGAAAAGAGGCTACTAGCCTAGTGGGACTAACCTGTTAAAAGTATAAATGAAATACACAAAATGGGCTTAAAGGCTGTTTTAGCTCAAATGTTTATAGCTCTGTGTTTCTAAGTAATCCACGAAAATGTTACATAAATGTAGTCAAACTGTCAACCTCTGGCATAAACACATTGAGTTGTGAGTGTAGCAGTGGGATATGCTTTATTTGAATTTCTGTAAACAAGCAAGGCAACAGGATTGGTATATAGTCACAGCAGTGGCATCTTCTTCTACTTCCCTCAAAGTGTCGTACTACTCATCACCTCATATAGTGAATGCCTGCTCATATAGTGAATGCCATGTCTTTAAGAGGACGACTGACCTGGAACAGTCTCCAAAAAAGAACTTAGACAAATAACCAACTTAGAACTATCCTGAAAAATGCTGCTGTTCTGATAGCGCAATATAAATTGCATTTATTTAGATGTGTTACTCCATAATCTGCCAAGATGGAGATCATTCTGATGTCTGATATGTTTTTTTTTTTAAATCAGTATGAATTACTAATGCTGCCGTTCTATATGACCTACTATTATTATCTGTCTAGCATGCACTGCACTCATATTCTGAACTACTTTAACTATGTCATGTCTGAAAAATGGCCCTTGTCGCCCGGGTTACTTGCATATAAAACATACTTTAAAAATAAAACAAATTAAGTACTAGAGCACAGATTAGAATGTGAAAGAATATATTCTAATGCCTGCTAAATGAGACTAAAGCTAGCTCAGTGGGAATAAAGCAAGTTCACACCCTGATTTAGTAACAAAGAGCTATGCTACATCTTTATTAATGAGCACTTCCTGTACTCAAGCACAGATACGTACCCAAAAGTAAGCAAACGGGGTAGTCCTTAAGATAATTCTTATGACTACTCCACTCTTAAAATACTAGTGTAATGCATTTAAAAAAATATTAACTGCATAATTATAACACAAGACAAAAAAAGAAAGAAAACGAAAAATGTCATAAACGACTACAAACAAATTTGGCACTACTTAGCTGTTAATTAGCACCTTGTAAATGAGGTTTGAGAAGATTATCTGCTTCAATGAAAGCCACAAGAGGGTGTCTGTTCCTTAACGTCAAACTACTGATGAAGAAGGGGAGACTACAGAACAGGGTAGGATTCCATTGCTGCAGAAATATCCACGTGGAACACAAAACAGCTGGGATTCAGTAATGAACAGTCTTGAATGGATTGTTCTTCAAAATAAAGAATTTCAAAAATGCATTTTAAAAGCTTAACAGTAAAATAAAACTGTATGGTGGTCAAGACATTTTCTAGGAAAACAGCAATCTGGATTTCCCTTTCACAGTTAATTATGAAATGCATAATAGTATCAAAATGATAAGAATATTCTTCTGCCCTACGGTGGAGTGTCATGCTGAGTAGAGCTTGGCACTGGTCCTTCAGCAAGCTTTGATCTTTATTCTGTTTGATAGACAGTCCCCAGAGATGTTCTTTTGTTTAATTTCATAACTTGTTAATAGAACATCACAAGCTGAGATAGAGAGAGAGAGACCACGCTGCTTAGTATAAGATGCTGAGCAAATTTCAAGATGAAACATGACATTAGCTAATCTTGCAACTGTTGCTGCTCAAAGCAGGAAGACACTGCCAGTCAATGGGCATTAGGGTTTCCTAACTGGGTTTTGTGCTTGCCATACATCAAAAAGTACAGTGCGAGTTTTAAAATAAGTTCCACAACTGTACCAGTGAGTGAGTATTTTACAAAC